>NC_089017.1:15184273-15336773 GCF_963932015.1 Anas acuta
CAGCTCTCTGGGTCCCTGGCTTCAGGAGAAGCCAGGAGAGAAGACCCCTGGCCTGCAGGAGGTGTGCTGTTTTGGGGAAGTGTGCTGTCAAGTGAAAGATGTAAGAGACAAAATAGGCAGGTTGCGAGACATCAAAGATGAAAGAGAGACAGAAAGGATATTCTCTGAGATGCAACTTGAAGAGTATCTCTTCAACTGCAGAAGCAGGAAAAGTCCACCTCCAGTGCTGTACACCCCCATTACCTCTAGAAAAGGGGAAGGATGGAAGCTGGTGACTTCTGTCACTAAGAGAAAGATTCCTGCCATACCTAAGGGCTTATAACTACAAAAATAGGTTCACCACCCTCAGTGTTGAAGAGAAGCCAGATGTGCCTACTAGTGGTGAATCTGGTTCACCCAACCCTAGAGCGTGCAAGACTGCCAGGAAGAATTGGTGAGCCATTGTAATGGGTGACTCCCTGCTACAGGGAAAAAGAGGCACCCAAAATTTTGGCCTGACCAGTTGACTGAAGAAGTTTGCTGCCTGCTGGAGGCCCACATTCAGGATATTGTGGAGGCTTCACTGTAGCTGACCCTGACTACTGCCACGTACTCTTAATCCACATGGGAGCAAATTATAAGGCTAGGGGAAACCTGCACAGTACCAAAACTGACTACAGAGGTCTGGGGGCAGTAGTCAAGGGGCCAGGGACCTCAGTTTTGTTCTCCTCAATCCTGCTGGTGAGGGGAAGGTTGTTAGGAGTAGGGTACTGATAGTAGAAGTTAATTGACTATAGAACTGGTGTTGATGACATTTTTGGATTCTATGACCATGGACCCAGTCTGTGTATCGATGTCTGTAGTGTAGGGACAGGATCCACCTCACTAAGCAGGGCAAAGATATTTCTGCCAATGGGATGGCTGACCCTCATAATGAGGACTTTAAACTAGGAAGCTCAGAAAAGGGAGAAGGTAAGATGAGATGAGATGCCCCTCTTCAATGCCTATGTACTAGTGCATGCAATATGGGGAATAAACAGATGGGATTGGTGCAGGGACAGATGAGATAATTGCAGGGCTGTGATCTTGTTGAGAACATAAAGATGTGGTGGGATGACTACAATGGATGGAATGTTGCAGTGGAAAGGGAAAAGTATGGGTGATCTTTCACTTTCAGTTTTTTTCGTTTGTTTGTTTTCTCCTGCTGTTCTAACCTTTTTCACCATGTTATTAGAAATGTTTTCCCGCCCCTCCCTTTCCTTCCCTGGGCTTACTTGTCCTTCTCTAATATTCTGACCTTTTTAGAACCTCTCTGACCCCTTTTGACCTTCTCTCCTTTTCTTAGATCCTGTCTGACATTTTTATATATTTTTTTTTCTTTTTGGAACCTTTTTTTTTCTCACTTTCTCCATTCTACTATTCTCTGACATTCTTTTCCCCCATGTAGTCTGAAGTTCTTTTCCATGACCACCTCTTCTCTGACTTTTTCTTCTTTTTTTCTAATCTATTCTCTCTCACAGCACAGCTAACAGAAACAGCTAAGAGACACAGTTGCTTGTGTACCAGTCTCTCATTCTGTTTTGGAAACTTCAGCATCTTCTGGGGACAAGATGCAAGAGCATAGGAGAAGGCAAGAACAGATTAAGGGAAGCCATGAGGTTGTGGGCCCGAGGAAACTCTTGCACTCTCTCATCACTGTAATTAACTGGGATGACTGGAGCCTTTGCTGTAGCTGCTCCCTGATTGGGGAGGTCAAGCACACCTTCAGCTTGTGCTTGGGAGAGGCCTATATAAGAGCCTGTTCAGACAACAGAAATAGCCAACAGATGCAGCAGGCTGTGCAGAAAGTTGTAAAGAAGGGGATCAAAGAAAGAGGCCAACAGCTGAATTTGGCTCAACATTAACAGTTTCATATACAATGATGATGTTCCTTGATGTTCGTGTTTTTTTAACCAGACTTCAGTAAGGCATTTGACATTGCTCCTTGTAAGAGCCTCAGACAATCTGATGAAGTGTGGGCTGGGTGGGGAGACATTGAGGTAGGTTTTAAAATGCAGTTTAATGGCTGGGCCCAGAGGGTGGTGGGAGACAGTCAGGGAGGCCAGTAACTGTACTCCGGGAGTCAGTACTGTGTCCACTTCTGTTCAACATTTTAATTAATGATATGGATGATGGGGCATAGGGAACAACTTATCCACCTTTCCATTCTTTCCTGTCCCTTCTGAATAGTTTATAGGCATTTATTGCAGAACCTGACTTGTGTGATTCATCCCACCAGGTTTCTGTCATAACAGTTATGTCATAGTTTTCCATCTGGGCAGTGGCTACCAGCTCCTCCTGTTTAACCATACTGTGTGCATTAGTACAGATGCATTTGGTTTGGGCCTTCAACTGCCTTTTTGCCAATCTTGTTGGAACACTGAGGAGCATTTCTCACTACTCTGGTAGGTGTACTATTCCACTCTATTGTTCATGAGTATCTGAGTGCCATGCTTTAAGGCCCAGCACCTCAGGATCATTAGCTTAAAGCATGATGTCAGCCAACTTGCCAGAAAAGGGCTGGCAGGGCCTGGAACACCTCTCCTATGACAAAAGGCTGTGAGAGCTGGGTCTTTTCTTTCTGGAGAAGGAGGAATTCAGCGCAGTTTTATCAATGTGTATAAATACCTCAAGGGAGGGTGCATAAAAAGATGGAGTCAGGTTCTTTTCAGTGGTGCCCAGGGACAGGACAAGAGGCAACAGGTACAAAACGAAACATAGGAGTCTCCCTCTGAACACCAGGAAGCACTTCTTTACTGTGCAGGTGACAGAGCTGTCACAGGCTGCCCAGAGAGGTTGTGGAGTCTCTTCCTTTGCGATCTTCAGAAGCCACCTGGACGTGGTCCTGGGCAGCCTGCTCTGAGTGTCCCTGCTTGAACAGGGTTTGGGCCAGATGGACCCAGAGGTCCCTGCCAATCTAAACCATTCTATGGGCAGAATAAGCATGCCAGTTACACTGTAGGATTAGTCTTATTTTTTTTTCTGAAATGAGCCAGTGATATTGAAGTGAGTTTCTGAATTATTAACCCACAACTGACGTTTGTATATTCCCTAGACTTCTCTACATTTACATCTAAAGATGGTACATGTTTATTGTCCTGCTGAAACAGATAAATAAGATTTTTATCTCCTCATCTTACAGAGATGTACAAAGAGATATTGTACAAAAGGGTGTTATTTGCTTTTGCTGGACATAGATTTAACTACAGCATATGAAGACCACCTTGATTACATTTTGTTTTTTCTCAGTTTTTAATAAAGAGACATGGTCTGTTATTTGAAATGAAGACAAGGACAAATCTGCTTATATTCTGTATCAAACTGTGATATATAATTCGAACCTCTGCTCTCTGCTTTATCTTGCAAGATGAAGCTGTGCTGCTCCAGTTGTTCCTTTTATGTGTGTTTTCCTTCAGGATAAGGGGAAAGTGGAGTAAGGTTCTTCAAGCTTCAAAGACCTTGACAGTGATAAAAACTTTACTTTTATAAGCAGAGTTTTCCAAACTGCTGAACTCTAAGATCTTAAGTAAACGGTGCTTAGAAAAACACCATATTTCAGCTAAAGATTATAATGCTGAACAATCAGGTAGCAGAGGAAAAGGGTGAGCATTTAAAAAAAAAAAAAAGTGGCTGCTATAAGACCAATCAAACAAACATCCATAGTTTCATTTTCCAATTCCCAGCAAACATTGTTTTTTAGGAAAGGTCCTAGATCTGTTGCTGGAGAACAGAGAGGGTCTTGTGGGAGACGTGGCAATTGGCAGCCATGTCAGTCATAGTAACCATGAAGTGGTTGAGTTTAGAATTTATGGTGACAGAAGGAAAACTGCCACCAAAACTTCAACCCTGGATATGGGGAAAGCAGACTTCAGGCTGCTCAGGGAGGTCCCTAGGCACCAAAGTCCCCTGGGAAACTGCTTTTGAAGGCATTGGCGTCCATCAGTGCTGGTCAGTCTTTAAGAACTGCCTCCTAAAAGCACAAGATCAGGCAATTCCCAAATATCAGAAGTCAGGCAGGCAGGGCAGAAGGCCAGCCTGGCTCACCAGGGATCTTCTACTGGAGCTTAGGTGAAAAATGAGTGTATGGCTGCTGGAAGGAGGCTCAGGTGATGAGGGAGGAATACAGGGATGCTGTTCGTGTTTGTAGAGAGAAAATACGTGTGGCCAAAGCCCAACTAGAGTTGAAGCTGGCCATGCCTGTGGGAGACTATAAAAAAGTTTTTTAATTTTTTTTTTAGATATGTGAACAGAAAAAGGAGAACCAAAGAAAGCATAGGTCCACTACTTGATGGAGAAGGTCTCCTCACAGACAAGCACATGGGCAAAGCAGAGACGTTTAATGCCTTCTTCGCCTCTGTCTTCAACACTGATTATGGGCTTCAGGACCCAGGGTGCCCTGAGCTGGAGGACCATGACAGTGGGAATGACGAACTCCCAACCAACCCTGAACGTGTGCGAGATTTGCTGCTCCACCTGGATCCACACAAGTCCATGGGTCCATCCCAGGGTGCTTAAAGAGCTGGCTGATGTCATCACGGGACCTCTCTCCATTGTTTTTCAATGGTCTTGGGAATCTGGAGAGGTCTCAGTAGACTGGAAGCTGGCAAATGTTGTGCCAATTTTCAAGAAGGGTAAGAAAGAAGATCCTAGCAAATGCAAGCCTGTCATTCTCATGTCAGTGCCTTGTAAAATTATGGAGAAGATGATTCCTGAAGTTATTGAAGCACATCTGGGGGACAATGAGGTCATTGGTCCCAGCCAACATGGGTTCACGAGGGGTAGGTCCTGCCTAACAAATTTGATTTCCTTTTATGATAATGTCACCCATCTAGTTGGTCAAGGGAAACCAGCTGATGTGACCTTTTTGGACTTCAGCAAGGCTTTTGACATGGTTTCCCATAGGATCCTACTAGACAAAATGTCCAGCATACAACTTAACAAAAATATCATACCATGGCTGACGGGCAGGGCTCAAAGGGTTGTGGTAAATGGGGCCACAACTGGCTGGCAGATGGTCACTAGTGGGGTCCCTCAAGGCTCCATTTTAGGGTCAGTCCTCTTCAATGGTTTTATAAATGATTTGGATGTAGGACTAGAAGGTGTTTTGAGCAAATTTGCCAATGACACCAAACTTGGTGGAGTTGTGGACTCAGATGAGGGTGGAAAGGCCTTGCAGAGAGATCTGGACAGATTGGAGAGCTGGGCAATCACCAACCACATGAAGTTTAACAAAAGCAAGTGCTGGGTCCTGCATCTGGGGTGGGGCAACCCTGGCTGTACATACAGACTGGGTGATGAGATGCTGGAGAGCAGCCCTGCAGAGAGAGATCTGGGGGTGGTGATTGACAACAAATTGAATATGAGCCAGCAGTGTGCCCTGGCAGCCAGGAGGGCCAACTGTATCCTGGGGTGCATCAAGCACGGCATTGCTACGCGATCGAGGGAGGTGATTGTCCTGCTCTACTCTGTGCTGGTGCATCCTCACCTCGAGTACTGTGTGCAGTTCTGGGCACCACAGTACAAGAACGACATTAAACTATTGGAGAGTGTCCAGAGGAGGGCAACAAAGATGGTGAAGGGCCTAGAGGGGAAGACATATGAGGAAAGGCTGAGGGCACTGGGCCTGTTCAGCCTGGAGAAGAGGAGGCTGAGGGGGGACCTCATTGTGGTCTACAACTTCCTCAAGACGGAGAGTGGAGAGGCAGGTGACCTGTTCTCTGTAAACACTAGTGATAGGACCCATGGGAACAGTGTTAAGCTGAGGCAGGGGAAGTTTAGGCTGGACATCAGGAAGGGGTTCTTCACCGAGAGGGTAGTTGCACACTGGAACAGGCTCCTCAGTGAAGTAGTCACTTCACCAACCTGTCTGAATTTAAAAAGCGATTGGGCTGTGAACTTAGTCACATGGTCTAAACTTTTGGGTAGACCTGTGCGGTGCCAGAAGTTGGACTTGATGATCCTTATGGGTCACTTCCAACTCAGGATATTCTATGATTCTATGATTCTATGATATACGTACCATGAAAATCACAGAAATGGGCTTTTTAGTCTGAAGACCAGAGACTGAAAGAATGGCCAGATATTTCTTAACCGACAGTGTACCCTCATCTCTGTTATAAGAGCAACCCTTTCACCATTGGCCATAGGTACCTCTTCCCTTCCACCCTTAGCTGGCAAGCCACTACTCTGATAAATGGAGAGATCTTTTCCCTGGCTTAGGTTATGGTGAGATCTAAATAGTTCCTGAGGTCAAACGGAGGTTGAAGGAGGTGAAGAGCTCAATGCTTACTGTATTCATGGTACTGTCTGTGGGACCCATTTCAAATTTGTGCTTTATAGTAGCCTTGTTTATATCAGTCAGTTGGAACCACTTGCAATTATGAAGTGAATCAATGACACCAGGACTATTCCTTGGAGGTTACTGTCCAACCTATTCACAGATGCTTGGCTGAGATACTGCTAATACTAAATTAGCCTTTCTGTTAATGAGTTTTCCTCATGGTCCAAGATAAGTGTTCTTCGCTGCAGTATTTCCCCATCATTCCTGACCCCATTTCTGGTGAATACAGACAGCTTCTTATTTTCCTTCTTTTTAGATATTCGAGGAATGTTGTGTTGCCTCCCAGTCTCCTCTTGGTTAAATGAATCCATTTTTTTTCCTTTCCTCCCACAATTTATGGACCTCTTCCCATATTTGCTGTCTGGTCTCCTTTGGATGCTTTCCAATTCATCTGTACATCTCCGGAAGAAGAATCATCATGTCAGGGCTCCAATCAGAACTTCTCAAATGTGGCACACAATGGGAGGACTGTGTTGAATGCCTCACCAGATGTGTTCTGGATTTCATGTTTAGATGATCCCATTTCTCAAAATACTGTTTGTTTTTTTTTTTGTTTGTTTGTTTTTTGTTTTTTGTTTTTTTTTTTGTTTTTTTTTGTTTTTTGTATGGTGGTGTTAGTCATATGATGTCCATTATGCTCTGGATTCTGTCTTGAAGAAGTGCATCACAGTCAGCTATTCCATGACGGGTGATGGAGTGGTGGAGGGGGATGGTGGGGTGGGAAGCAGTTTGGGTGGGGAGTGTGAGGGTGGTGGTGGGCACTTAGGCGTGTAGATGCATGCAAACCTTATGTACTTGGGATGCTTGGACACCATGCCTATGCTCCAGCCCATGCACTAGCCCTGTGGAGCCAGTTGTGCAGAAGTCACTGCAGATCTCTTTAGTGTTCACTAGCTTAATTGCTGCTATCTTACTAACTCAACAGCTGCATACTTCCATTCAAAATCCCTGATAATCATATCTAATGAGCTGAAAAGCTGTAACCTGAATCCTGGTTTTGTAAGGATAAGACTAAACACAGTACAACTTCTCATTTGTTTTATGTTCTTATAAAGCCAGCTTTCTACCCTCTGCTAGCCTAGACTGACAGTGACCTACAATGTGATAGTACCAGATAGTTCTTAAATCAATCAGAAGGTTCATACCATGTCAATACCCCTGAAAATGGACTATTGCAGGACACACTTTTCCTTGTATTTGCAAGTGATTAAAATAGACAAGAGTGACTTGCTGTAACAGTGCACTTAGCAGCCATCAGCTATTTAAAACCCCAGAAATAGGTAGAGGGTTATTATATTACCTGTCCTCTGACAATTACTGTCACTCCCACTAAGATCGATCATAGTAATTTAATTTCCATAAAGGACACTGACAATTCAGCAGACATGAGAAGAAAAGCACCAAAAATCTAAGCTGAAATGACAAGAGTGTTGGGACAAACAGGGCTTTCAGGCTGGAAAACCAACATTTATATACACAGATGTATATTCAAGTTCGTACCCTGAACTCTGTAAATATAGATAAAAAAGGTGAGTCCTAAATATCTGGATTTATGTTACCAAATACACTTTGGAACACTTTGCTTCTGGTGTTTGGAAAAGATTTGTATTTGTGAATAAGACAATTGTGCTGAAACCTTTGGGATTTCACATCTTGGCTACCAGTGTACCTTATTCATCTGTAAAGTGTATGCTGTTTTTATTAACAATTACTGTATTCAGCAGTATTCTTTTTCTTTTTAAAAAGAAAAGACCAGGCCTGAAACAGCCTGACCAAAGCACTTGATCAGAAACAGGAAATGTTTAAAATTAGCTTGACCTTTTAACTAAAAATCTTTTCACAACTGGGGAGGACTTAAAACAAGTTTAGTCTGAAAAACTGGTGGCTCAGAGGTGGTTGTTCTTTTCTTGTTGGGTATGGTTTCTTTGTGTGCTCTTTTTGGTTGCTTCATCCAAATGCTGCCCCACAGTGGCTGCCAATTAAGAATAATCCTGTGTGAAAGTCTGCACTTTTTCCCTGTATCATCAACAGAGATGAGCCCTAATTCTACACTTCAACCAACAAGGCATTTACATCTGACGTTGACATATGTATCTTGGGATGATAAATGAGATTAACTGTCTAGAAATGAAGTGTGTTCTCCCTTTATATAACACTATCTACTCTGGTAATGAGAGCTTGCCTGCTGAAGCCTTTCTTGGGATAAATAAACCTACAGCTTATCTTATTGTATTTTGTTAATTGCCTAATATTTGGTGTCCTTATGTTTTTGATTTTTCTTGTTTTTAACCACTGATCTTATTTCATGTCTCAGATAATAATAAACTTTTTATATAGAGATATATATTTATATCACAAAATATCATCTACTTTCCAGTCACAAAAAATAAAGATCAGAGAATTTTATGTATTGATGTTTCTTTTACCCCTAACTAGCTTTTGCTTCAACTGTTGGGTTGAGGTTATTTTAGAAAGTCAACCATATATGAGACTTGCTTTTCCTTGTTTTCCACCCCTCAGATTTTTTTTTTTAAAGTCTTGTTATTTCTTTCAATGTTTCTTTGTTTTATTTTCTATCAATCCTGCATTATTTACGATTTGAGACTTGCTGGCTTCAGCTTCAAACTTCTTATTACTTGCCTGTCTCTGCTAAACTGAAGTAAGATGCTATCATCAGCTGTTAGACATGTCTGTAAAGCGCAATTAAATTATCTCTTATAAGCTTATAAATCTTAGAAGCTAAATCAATTAGGCATAACAGCTAGTAAAATACTAATATATATAAAATACATACTAATATATATATATATACTAAGGCCTTCTAGCTCCAGTACAGGTGAGGGATGCTAAGGTGTTGTTCAGTCTCCAATCTTCTATTTCACACTATCAAATGCATCCTACAGCTTCTGATCCTTCTACCAAAAGTTTTTTCTTTTTTCTTTTTCCTCTCTTCAGACTGTAAAAGAGAATAGGAAGAGAGAAAATGTCACCTTAAAAAGTCTGATGTTAATACTTGGAAAGCTTGAAGAATTAGGAGTTTTTGCTAACGTAATGAGACCATCAGCCACTAGAGGCCCTTCAAGACTAGGAGACTGGCTGAGTCAAGAGGCTGCAGAACATCCCTCTGGTTTGATTTAGCATACCCAAAGGGAAATATTGTAACAAATTGGGAAATATTAAAATGATAAACCACCTCTTCGAGAAGCAACATTCAGAGTGTTTGTGTCTGACACCTTTGATAGGATTTTCTCTCTTCTCAGCTGCTGTGTCATTCAAAAAACACCCTTGATATTACGGACTCTTCTCCAGGCACATTTTTTTTTACATTCTCTCCTCCCAAAATTTTCCCTCTTACTTCCTCAGCTGTTGAAGGTGTAATATAGCCACTTATCTTTCACAATATTTCTCATGTTAGTGCCCAGGGCATCTGATTTGGAAAGCAGAAGGTGACCCAGGCATCCAGGTGGGGGAAACAGCAGAAGAGCACCTATGCAGCATTGCTGTGTGTCCATCCCCAGTTCAAAGTGTGTGAGGTTATATCTGCCACAAATTTGAGATTTAGACTTGCAGATATTTTATGTGAGTACTTAGGTAGAAGCAAAAGAGTCATTCGATGACTTACCAAAGTAGAAAGTACATTAATATTCTCTTGGGAAAAGGGGATTCAAAGTAAATTACAATAATTTATGTTACTACTACTTCAATCTGAATTAAGGCTTTGCTATGCTGGATGTTTTCCAAATGATAACACTCAGAGTATGATGCTGGCTCAACTCTCAACTCGAGGGCAGGCCCTGGCATTTGCTGGTATACAGAGAATAGTGGTTGCCAAAAGAAAAATTATCCTTTGCCTTGTAAATATATGAGTTTATTCTGCAAATCTGCTTCCTGAATGCCAGGAGTGAGACCTGGCCAACTGCACAGACACAGCCCACACTCCCTTTCATAACACACACAAGTTATGATGAGGAAAACCCAACATTTCCCATGATGTGTTTTTATTTCCACCCCCCTATCCCTCCCTTCTCTTTATTGTTTTTATGGGAATTAATTGTCATAGTTGTGTTTTTGTAATATTCATACAGCAATAAAGATAGGATCCAAATCGGAGGCTGAATGACTTTTCACTCTTGTATTTAAGTAAGAGAGACATTCTTTCAAGTAACTCATGCCTTGTGCTGGATAAAATAACCCTTTGAAATGGTTAGGCAAAGCTTTGAAAGGCTGCTAAAATTGGAATAGAGTCCTTGAGCTAATCAGACCAGCCATAAGAAGTTGAATAGTTATGTATTATTGGGAATGTCATAACCCATCAAGGATGAAGTCATTTTTTGCTGTGTTAACAACAATGCAGAAGAAAGCAGATAAATGTGAAGGAAGGATAGTAAGCCTCAACAAGAAAAGAAACACGTTGCTAAATAATACCAAGGCAACAATCCTGTTTGAAGTGGACATATTGTTAGCTGTAAACAGCATTGCTAATATGGAGGGTGTGTTAGAGACTACTAGTTTTAGATCTTTATAACAAAAAAAATTGGTCTGTGGTTGAGATGCACCTAGTTTTGTTTTTCTGTAGTCCATGTTCCTTCTTTACACTTTATAAAACAGCATATTTCAACTAGACCTTTTTCTTGTTAAAGCTATTAAAGTGAAACCAGGTACTGGCTGATTAACTTGGCAGGCAAAATCTCTTCCACATTTGCAGGACAGGGTGATAGGAAGAAAATAGAAGCAGCAGAATGGATTATGACTTGCCCAGAAATACTCAAAGGGTGAACAGAAAGTTGATTGCAAGTGACTAAGCATAACTGTGGGAAAAAATAAAAATTAAAAAAAATATATATGTTTGTGCTATTTTAAACTTCCTAAAGGTAATAGAAGTGGAAAAAACTCACAATGGAGATCTAGGTCCTTCTGATCCAGGTCTTTGTGGCAGCATCCTGAGTGTGTTTGAGAAGACAAATCTAGAAAAAAATAAGTGCAGCTGAAGGTCTTGGTCAATCCATTTTTTTTTTCCATTAGATTCTGCTTGGGTTGAAAAGTCCCATTGTAGACAAAAACAGGTCAGGTAGAACAAACTCAAAAATAGTACCTGTATTTCCTCAGACAACCCTAAAGAAGTACTACAGTTTTGGACAGGAAAACTGGGAAAACTACAGGTCTTGACTTGATGATACCTCCTACATCAGAGCACAAAAATTCCTGAGCACAAAATAATGGTTATCTGACTGTTGATATAAACAACAGGTGAGGGACAAAAATAATTTTCTGAGAAGATAAACCCATATGTAGAACCAGTGTGTTTACAGGTTTTTTATTTCTCCCTAATCAGCTTGTAAAAAAATAAATAAATAAATAAAAATAGTATGAATATTTATAGAATCACAGTATCATTAAGGTTGGAAACGACCATCTGGTCCAACCTACTCCCTACCACCAATGTCACCCACTAAACCATGTCCCTAAGAACAATGATCAACCTCTCCTTAAACTCCCTCAAGGATGGTGACTCTACCACCTCCCCGGCCAACCTGTTCCAGTGCCTGACTACTCTTTCTGAGAAGAAATGTCTCCTTGTTTCCAACCTGAAACTCCTCTGGAGCAACTTGAGGCCATTCCTAGTCCTGTCACTAGTTATCTGTGAGATGAGGCCAACCCCCACCTCCCCACACCTTCCTCTCAGGGAGCTATAGAGAGCAATAAGAGCAATAAGCTCTTTGAGACTCCTCTTCCCCAGACTAAACAACCCCAGTTCCCTCAGCTGCTCCCCATAGGACTTGTGTTCCAGGCCCTTCACCAGCTTCATAGCCCTTCTCTGGACATGCTCCAGGGCCTCCATGTCCTTCTTGTAGTGAGGGGTCCAAAAGTGAACACAGTACTTGAGGTGCAGCCCCACCAGAGCTGAGTACAGGGGGATGATCACCTCCCTGCTCCTGCTGGCTACACTATTCCTGATACAAGCCAGGATGCCATTGGCCTTCTTGGCCACCTGGGCACACTGCCAGCCCATCTTCAGGTGACCATCAACCAACACCACAAGATCCTTTTCCTCTGCACATCTTTCCAGCCACTCTACCCCAGGTCTGTAGCATTGTATAGGGTTGTTGTTGGCAAAGTACAGGACCTGGCACTTAGCCATGTTGAACCTCATTCCACTGGCCTCTGCCCCTCTGCATGGCCTTTCTACCCTCTGGCAGATCAACATTTCCCCCCATCTTGGTGTCATCTGCAAACTTATTGAGGGTGCATTCAATTCCCTCTTCCAAATCATCAATAAAGCTATTAAAGAGGACCGGCCCCAACACCAACCCCTTGGGAACACCACTGGCAAATGGTTGCCTGCTGGATTTCACTCCATTCATCACTGCTGTCTGGGTCTGTCCGTCAAGCCAGTTTTTAACCCAGCTAAGGGTTGCTCAGCAAAAGGTTATAAAATATTACTTATAGCATCAACCTGCATAGAATGAATGACATAAAGTACTATTTAATATTGTGTCTAGCATCCTAAAATACCAAAATTAAGGTTTTCTGTGCATCAGAATTCAATCTCCTCATGCAGATGCTTAATTTCAGATTAAATGTTTGTGTTTTTGTTTGTTCATTTTTGTTTGTTTGTTTATCTACTCTCCATGCATAGGATATGCAGCACTCAGTTAATGAGCTTGCATTTAATATTTTCTGTGCACAGGTCAGTCTGCTCCAAAGAAAATAGCGTTAATTTTCTCCTTGGTTTTCAATACTTCTTGTCAATATATTATGTGTTCTGGAGAATTTTATATATGTATATATATATATATATATATTTAAAGAAAGTTGCTAGTCATTCCTATTTTATAGTTAAGATTTAGATAAGAGAACATTGTCTTTTTTTTTTTTTTTTTTTTTTGGTTATTAATTTTGTATCTCAAATCTCTTGAATGTAACTTGAAGACAAGTATTCAACATGCTCAGAGTCCAGTTCTGTTGAACCAGACTGTTTCCTTTAGATTTAGAGCTGCTGCTAAGCAGATATGGTATTCATGAACTGTAACAGATATCCCTATCTGTTATCTATCTATCTGTTATCTGCCTATCTGTTATCTATCCCTATCCATATCTAATAATATTCTGTTTAAAAAAATAAATCTAAATGTCACTGGAGGATAACAGATTTTTAATTCTGTTTTCAACAGAAAAGTGTAACATTATCTTCAGGTCTTTTCTGCCCACAGATATGGATTAGTTTAGCACATTTTCACAAAATTAGAACCTGCTGGCAACTGTCTTACATTGGTGGGCAGTTGTAGGAGTAAGTACTAGCGTAAGCTACCAGCCCCATTTACTAAAAATACAGGACTTGCTGTGAAACAGAGAGAATAACATCTCTTCTTTTATTCTCTTTATTATTATTATTGGCCATAGAAAGAAAAGAGAGAAAGTGCGAAAAATTTCAAGAATCTGATCAAAACAAATGGATTTGTGTTTTATCATAATCTTGCCAGACCCTTTCTGAGTAACTCATGCTTTAGACTTGATGCATTATGTGAATTCCAGAGCTGCTCTGGAAGGAAGAAATAGGCTTTTATTTATAAGATTCTAGTCTTCATTGCTTGAAATTGATAAAATTAAACCTTGGTAACTCATACCAGCCTCCTCAACTTGGGACATCTGATCTTTAAGGCCTTAGTTTTAAAAGCAGTTTTCATTGCCTTAATATGCTTTTCCCCAGTGCACAACAATTATTGAGAATGGCTTGACAAAAAAAAAAAAAAAAAAAAAAAAAACACAAACAAACACCAAACAACATATTCCTGTGTTCAGTAAGAATAACATTGTGCCTAATCTTGGTCAACAAAACTATCATATGAATTGAACAGTCTTTGAAGACACATATTTAATTAACAGTAAACAAAAATGTAGGACAAAGTCCCTAATGATCAACAGTATGTGTCAAGTAAATGAAGTAATGTTTGTTGTTGCCCAGACGCAAACTGGAGGGGGAAAAAAAAAAAAAAAAAAGACAGTGCTTTGAAAAATTGTATGAAAGGAGTTGGTTTCAAGTTCTTTTAGCTCTGATGAATACCAGGGTGTTATTAGGCTGTATTTGAATTGTTTAAGTCTTTTGGCTGGCTAAAGATCTAAAGATATAGACTGTTTTTGGTTTTTTGAAAAAATTCCCTCTCATATATGAAAAATTCTTGATCAGTGTAAGAAAAAACAACATAAAGAATATGGAGAAGACCTGATCACCTTTATCTGTTAATTTTTCTATGTTTGTAGTCCACCTAAGCACTGTTTAGTGGAGGGACACCTCATGGTGAGTTTGAGCCTGTGGTTAATTGGACTTTTTTAAAGATACTCTTCTTCATTTGAATTTGTTGTGATATCCTTCAGGTTGAAATGAAGTGTTTTGTTACTAACTAAATTTTGGGCTACATCCAGATTTATGTTCTGTCACATGCTGGTTGTATTGAACTATTTTTGCTGAGTGTTTCTGGGAAAATTTTATACATAAAATTTACTTACTGCATAAGCTTGTCATGATCAAGCTCAACTACAGAAATTAAGACAGACATTTGGGGTAGCAGTCAGAGGTGCTGAATCTGATTCTCTGTTCCTTCAACATCTGCACAATTTATGCACTTGTGCAAAATACCTGCATTGGGTTACAGGTCCAAGTATGGCTGTAAATGCTTTGTGCACAGACACAAAGAAATGGCAGCCTTTACTGATGACTGAGATTACACCAGACAAAAGTACTTGGCCACTTTTAAGACAGACTTTTAGGACTTTGAGTGGGTTAGAAATACTTATCAAAATCTGAATACAGCATGATTGAATATGCTCATAATAGTAGCATAAGAGCAGCTTTCTAGTTTACTTTTTTTGGGCCTTGATTTGGACTTCTTGTTTATCTAATTTAGAAACCTGGGAATTAAGTACTTTAAGACAGGCAGGAATGTCCAGACTGCCACTTTTTCTGTGTATTGAAAGCAGAGATTTGAAACCCAAATGAAGCACTTGAATGAGTTTGTTGAAGGGGAGAAGTTTACTTTAAAGTAAGAAAATGTGCAAATGTTATCAGGTAAATAAGTGACACATGAAAAAGGGAAGGAACAGCCTTTCCAAATAGTATGGTGACCTGAAAGAAAACCTTTCTTCAGAAGATGCAAGATCTAACAGTTCTGTGGGACATGCTGGGTATCTAATATGTCCATATGTGTACACTATGCTTTGATCTGAGTGAATCATTTGTACAAATGAGCCGATCAATTTTGCCTGTCCCTCTGTCACAGCTTTCCTGTATTTTCTTCCTGTTAGAAATGATGCAGAACTTTTTCTTCTACATTTCATGTCTCTGGATGCTGTGGCTAATCCAGCCACAGGTCTGTAAGCCTGGAACGGTTATGAAGAGCACAAGAGAAGGGTGGGGAGCAGAATCAAACATTCTAAAATATGAACCTCAGCAAGGAGGAACGGGAACTTATGTCAGGGTCTACTGCCAAAGGGAAATTGATGTAAGTAGTAAATAAAGAGAGCACAGATGTAGGGAGATGCAGTCAAACTACAAGATTTTAATTTTAAAATAGGAGATAATCAAGGACTAAAAAAAGCTAATGATAACATGGGCTAAACACAATGGCAGGATGAGCATTTTAGTAACTATTACATTAATTGCAAGGAGGAAGCTAAACTAACATTAAACAAATCAATAAAAGGTGTATTTAAGTTTCATTCTTAAGTAATCCATAGTCAGAAAACATCCATTATCTGTCCTGAAGGTTAGGCATACATGATGGTGAGAAGATTAGGTCTGTCAAAGTTAAGAGAAGCAAGAAAAATACTAATAATAACATTATCATTGCATGAAGAAGAGATGCTGGATGAATGTGGTTAACCCTGAGAAATGGAAGGAGTGACATGGAAGGTCAGTGCAACCTGGACTTGCACAGTTATTTAATCCAGTGCCTTAGAAATCTTCACAGAATACGTAATTTAAAACACCTTGGAAAAGAGCAGTGTTAAATGAAAAGGAACTGGCTGTATGTCTGTAAACAAATGATGATGACAGGAGAACTTTCTGCTTGAGGGTTTATATGCAAGCGTGGGTGTGTGAAAAGCACTATTTCCAAGTGTCTGTGTTGTGCCAAGCTGAATTTCAGTTCTTTATTAGTGATTGATCCAGAAGATGGAGCAAGTTCTTAACAAGTACTGTACTGACAATACTTCCTCTACACATTTAACTTCCAGTAAGAAATGAATAAACACAAAAAACTATTTGCTAATAGATTTTTGAAAATCAATCTCCTAGCTAAGGATTCAGTAGAACAGTGATTGAGTAATCGAAGCAGAAAATAGGCACCAGGCCTCCAGCAAGAAGAGAGAGAACCTGTTACTTAGGTAACAGGTTGCTGCAAAACTCAGTGGTTAGAAAACAAATGAAGAAAGCCAATAAACCATCCAGAGACTCAGCCTTGGCTACTTCACTTAAATATTTGCCCAGGTTTTGTTTTAATGGGGAGGTGCTTACACAAAATTAAATTTCTGAATTGAGATTGCTTTCTTGGTCTCTTTTAGCAACTGTGTGAAAGCTAACAAAAAGGACAGCCAAGAAACAGTGCTGCTTTGGTCACAGAAGATGGAAATGCACTCAAAGATAAGAACTCTTCTGTCTTAAAATTATACAGGTTCTGAGGGCTGAATTTAATGAAATCTGTTGAAAAAGGATTATGTGAAAAATCTGTGAAAAAGAACTTCAGATAAAATATGCCAAATAGCTCAGAAGATGCAAGTGGCAGAAATGTCTACCCCTCTGATTTCCACTTGGCTCTAGAGCCTAGGACTGAGGGGACAGATTCTGCTTAGGTCCTTCCATCACTAAATTTGGGAACAGTTGCTGTAAGACAAAAAATTGTCTAGATATTTAAAATGTGATGTGTTGCTAGAGTACTAATCTTTTCATTATCTCATGATGAAGAACTTGGAATAAAAATATTAGAAAACAACCTGTAAATATTAGGGAATATCCTAAAATAGAAACCAAGATGATTACTCAAAAGAAATATATGATAAGAAAATAGTACAAAACAATTGATTGTCTCATTTAACTGTCATCAGAATTCAGTACTTTCAGAATATATTTTCAAGAGAAACATTTCTTGACTAGCTAAAGTCATGGTGAACAGTGGCAAATACATTTAAAGTGTTTTGGAGACATTAATCTTTGGTTTAGCAAATGCTTAATTTGAAACAATGTAAACGAGTTGGATAATGAGATTGAGCCAAATATAATCGGAGGCTATGGGGAGTGTTTATTTTCCTTTCTGTGCATTCAGGGATTTGTATGCAGTAGTTAAGTCCCACAAAGCCAAAGAAGGTGAAGAATGAATCCCTTGTGAAACACATCCCCATGGCCTGAAATGGGAAAAAAACAAAACAAAACAAAAAAAAAAAAAAAAACACCAAAACAAAACAAAAAAAAACATATGAGCAGAGAATGGTTAATTCTGCAACATCCTTTTGCAGTGTTTTTTAAAAGTAAAAGAAAACAAGCCTGTAGCACATTTCTAAAGATGTTCTTCAGTAGCAGAGAAATGCTGACCACATGGAAATTTATGGAAAAATACTGACTTTCATGGACCTGAAGTTCATTGCAGGTCTCCAACACGTCAGCTGCATATTCAAAGCAATTCTCTCACTAGTTCAAAAGCACTAGCTTGAAAACGGCAGAATTCCATACACTTTCTAATTACCTCTTAAGGTTTAATTACCTGCCCTTTAAGGGCAGGATCTCTGTAACACAAAAAGCATAGCAAAGGAATTGAGGCATATGAAAAGTCAAGGCATCGATTGCAGTAAAGGCATCTTCACATCCACTGACATTTATGATTAAGATCCTAAGAAATCTCAGCCAAAAACTGCTTGTAAGCTGCCTACCTGTAATAGTCTCTGCTGCAAACAAATGGTGTGAGGAAATGGTGCAAGTTATTTTTAAAGTTCAAGTTAGCTTAGTCCAAAGGGGAAAGTCTGATCCTTTTAAGTATGCAAGACGAAGGCCAGGGTCAGCCTGCAAATTGCAAAACCTTCAATGTTAGGTTCAGCTTCACAGTCTGAAGCTGAGGGAAAGCCCAGCTGAGACAGGCAGGAGTCTTTGAGTGGAAAAATGTAAAAAGAGCAAAGTGGCAAAGTCAAATCTGCAAATTAGTGTTACACAGCACCTGAACAGTGAGTTCAGGGACCTAGGGAGAAGACAGAAGGGGGCCATCACTGAGGGATAATAAGACTAAAATAGTCATAGAATTTTATCTCCATTTATCTCAGTTTCATGAGGAGAAACGCTCAGCAGGGGAAATTTTGCCATGGCATAAATTGTATTTGTTTACACAAGCCAAGAGCTTAGTTTAGCTGCTTATTATTTTCTTGTTCACTGTTCAAACCAATTTCCTTCTATCAGTTACCAGAGGGTCTGCTAGAAGAGATACAGGTATATGAGGCTGAATAGCGACCATAGAAGGCACATTACAGATAACTTAAATATATATCCAGGACTTAATTACACATGATAAGTCAATTCTGATTGCTTAGTGTGGTGGATGCAGTCATGACCTTGCTTGGTAGCTTGCTGACAGTTAAGGTAATGCAGATTCAGACAAATATCCCACAGTGTTCAGGAATGGTAGTATTAAGCTACTTTCTCATTTCCTGCTGGGTAAGAGCATTTAAAGAGAGGCAGCACACATGATCCAGCACTGCCCACTTCTGATTTCTTTTATGGTTGAGGAGCTCTATGCTGTTTCATTTATTTATTTATTTTATTGTATTTTATTGTATTTTATTATTTTATTTTATTTTATTTTATTTTATTTTATTTTATTTTATTTTATTTTATTTTATTTTATTTTATTTTATTTTATTTTATTTTATTTTATTTTATTTTATTTTATTTTATTTTCAGAGAATAATCTTTGAGAAGGGACTTAGTAGCTTTTCCAGAACTCATTTGAAAGTAAATACAAATGTTTTCTGGTAGAAAATGCAGAAAGAGATGGTAGAGGAAGTGGACTAATAAGAGTCTGAGAGAGCAGCTTGAAAGAAATGTATTATGACATTAGTCAGCTCAGATGTGACATCAGCCCTTACTAGGGTTCTGAGAAAAGGGTGGGAGGAAGGGTATGTGGAGGATAAAGATTGTGTGTTAAAGCATCCTAAAGAAACTCGGTCTTCCTGCAATCTGTCCAAGAGCCTTAACCTGTCTTCAACATCCACTTTTCACAATTTCATTTCATCTACAAAATATATTGACAGCACTTATGTGTTTATCAAAGTGTCATGACTTGACTCTGACCTCAAATGAATACCTCTTTCATTAATCATCTATAATTATAATCTTAGCCAAAATAGCTCTAAAAGGGAAACATATACTTAACTTACATATCCAG
Organism: Anas acuta; assembly: GCF_963932015.1. Classification (NCBI taxonomy): domain Eukaryota; kingdom Metazoa; phylum Chordata; class Aves; order Anseriformes; family Anatidae; genus Anas; species Anas acuta. The sequence continues at coordinate 15,204,050 of NC_089017.1, forward strand.
TAATTAAATATTATCCTGGTTTAAAATAAAGTCAATGTCAATTATACATAGTTAATGATACTGTCTCTGTTCAATTCTATCACAAATATCAGCCAATGAATAGGAAATATCTTATGATACCTACATATTTACTCTTAAAAGTATTATTGACTTGATGCTAGTATTGTATTTTATTAAACTAGCATAAGCGTTGTTATCCTGAAACACAGAGTGTTTCAAAGAACTTAATTGTTTGTTACTTGATTGTAATGGATCTACAAGATACCTATATAATTATCAATAGGAAAATAAGCTATGAGTAATTAGCTAATTGCCTTTTCTACCTCTGATTTTAGGATGGACAATACAATCTACATCAGAATAAATACAGTACATGTACTACTGTAATAGAGTGTATAACAGCTACTATATAACAGACAGCTGCTAACTTTGACCTCTGTTATTTAAATTGGTATCTAAAATCCAGAGATATGCAGTATAAATGTAACTGGAAACCTCTACTGCATCTGTTAAACAAACAAAATTATGTGTGATCTATACGCAATTCTGATTAGCACAGAGAAAAATCTCCCACATTGAAGATGCTTTCAGAATTTCTGTCTATTCTCTTGGTACTTTTACCAAGAACCAGCTAAAAATGGTAATGAGGGAGAGAACGCCTGGAGAAAATCATGAGAAAAAAATTTAAGAGACCATGAATTAAACAGTACAAACATTCATGTGGCTGGGGAACAGCAGTAATTCATTCTTCCCTTTGTCAACTGTACTGCTTTAAGATCACAGAATCACAGAATGGTTGAGGTTGGAAGACACCTCTGAAAATCCTCTAGTCCAATTTTCCTGCCAAGCAGGGTCACCTAGAGCACATTGCACAGGATGGCGTCCAGGTGGGTTTTGAATATCTCCAAAGAAGGAGACTTCACAACCTCTCTGGGCAACCTGTTCCAGTGCTCTGTCACTCTCACAGTAAAGAAATGTACTTTCATATTCAGCTGGAAAGCGTCCTTTCTTACTAGATGCACTCAACAAGATTACCTATAGAGCCCAGAGCCAGAAATAATGTTAGACTGCATATTGAAACCCTGAAGGACAGAATTGTGGTCTGCTTGTGAAAAGTAGACCGTTTCAGATAGCTAAAACATTCAGGAACAAAGCAAAGCGCATAGCGGGTAACCAGACTTCTGTGATGGAAAAAAGTTGTGAAAAAGAGGGCAATAGTAGTAGTATTTGAGCCTTGGCACAGCAAGAGTACACTTGCCTAAGCTGTGGTAGGCTTCTTGAAATTCTTTCCTATGGAAACAGGGTTGTTGTAATGGTAAGTACTGTTGCTGCAAGTCAAATAGAATATGCAACAAGTTTCTACTGAAGAAGTGGAACAAGTGACATATTTGTAATATGCCTTGATTCTGAAGCCAGAGTAGCCAGCCTCCTGAACACCATGTGTCATGGCTGACCCAAGAGCTGCTCAACAACCATGGTGTATGGATCAATACATCTGCTTTTTTTTTCTGTGTAATTGAAACTCCAGCTGGCATTCATCTTCATTTCCTGATGCATTGCTGCTAGGAACCAATATCATGTTTGTTACCTGTGTAAAACTGATTGTTCATGCACAGAAACAGTTCACATTTGCAACGGACATGCTAGAAAACTCAAAAAGCATCTACGGTATGGTTAAATATACATGAATGTGAGTCTCAGGCAGAAATCTCATTATTCCCAAAATAAATTAAATCAAAAAGTTCAAAAGAGACACAGAAAACAAATACTCTGCATAGTTATACTCTAGTTAAACTCTGAGTTTTTGATACTAGACCTTTCATATAAAAAATGTTTAAGACTTTAGGAATTAGTGCAAAAGGTAGTTCACTTAACTAATCTGCCATAGACTGATTGCATGTTAGCACAAATTCACTTAACTAATCTGCCATAGACTGATTGTATGTTAGCACAAATTGTAGTGGGTTTACGTGGCAAGGTTTTGGTAGCAGGGGGCCATAGGGGTGGTTTCTGTGAGAAAGATCTAGAAGCTGCCCCATGTTTGGGAAGGGCCCCATTGTTTTCCAGAGCTGAGCCAATAAGCAATTTTGTTTTGCACCTCTGTGAGAGCATATTTAAGACAGGTAAAAAAAACGCTGCACCACACAGCAGCTGGGAGAGTGAAAGGAGTGAGGAATGGCCTTGCAGGCACCAAGGTCAGTGTAGAAGGAGGGGGAGAGGTGCTCCAGGCGCCAGAGCAGAAGTCCCCTGTGGCCTGTGGTGAGGACCATGGTGAAGCAGGATGTCCCCCTGCAGCCCATGGAGTACCACGGTGGAGCAGGGTTCCACGCTGCAGCCCGTGGAGGAGACCACGGTGGAGCAGGTGGCCCTGCACCGACGGAGGCTGCCGCCTGTGGAAGACCCCTGCCGGAGCAGATTCCGGGCTGGACCTGTAGCCCGTGGAGAGGCGCCCACGCAGGAGCAGGTGACCTGGCAGGAGCTGCTGCCCGTAGGGGAGCAAGGTTGGAGCAGTTTGCTCCTGAAGGATGGACCCCGTGGTACGGACTCATATCTGGAGCAGTTCTGGAAGAGCTGCTGCCTGTGGGAAGCCCACGCCGGATCAGTTCGTCAAGGACTGCATCCCGTGGGTGGGACCCCACAGCACAGGGGACGAGAGTGACCGAGAAGGAGCGGCAGAGAAGTGCTGTAGACTGACCACAACCCCCATTCCCCTGTTCCCCTGCACCGCTCAGGGGGAGACGGTGGAAGAGGGTGGATGGGGGGGAAGGTGCTTTTGGTTTCTTTCCTTTGTTTCTCACTTCTCTAGCTTGTTAGTAATGAGCAATAAATCTTACTATCTCCCCATGCCGAGTCTCTTTTGCCCATTACAATAATTTTTGCGTGATTTTCTCATCCTTATCTCAACCTTTGAGCCCTTTTCACATATTTTCTCCCCATGCCTCTTTGAGGAGGGGGAGTGAGAGAGCGGCTGTGGTGGAGCTCGGCTGCCCACTCGAGCAGAACCACGACAATACAACACTTGTAAAAACACCTCTACTACCATCAACAACAACAAAAATGACTTTGCTGAAAAGTCGTTTCAGCTCCCCTTGTAACTTCAGTAGGACTAAAATTTCAGCCTTATATTTACATTCCAGATATTCCTTTATTTAATGCCAGTTGAAGATAATTCTTAGTCATATTGGTGAGGGGAAATGGTCTCAAGTTGACCCAGAAGAAGTTTAGGCTAGAATTAGGAGATATTTTTAATGAAAGTGTTGTGCGGCGTTGGAATATGTTGCCCACGGAAGTGGTTGAATCATCATCCCTGGAGGTCTTCAAAAGATGTGTAGATTTAGAAATTAGTAGCATGGTTTAATGGCGGACTTTAGTACTATGTTAAAGGTTGGACTAGATCATCTTAGAGTTCTTTTCCGACTTGAACAATTCTATGATTCTGATTCAAAACCAAAAATATACAGCTTTGTCTTTAAGTTCCTTTAGCCCAGAAAAAGGCCATTCGGGTCTTCTTTCTTGAACTCAGTTCAGAGAAAGTCTTCGCCCTCACTTCTTGCAAGCTCTTAGAGTTGAGAGGTCTGATGCCTCCAGACCTATCCATGAAAGGTACAGAATATGTTTCTACAATAAATGAATATTCTCTCTCATTACTAATTCCTTACACTGCAGCTCTGGCTATCCTAACAATCATAAAATCATAGAAATATAGAATATCCCAAGTTAGAAGGGACCCACAAAGATCATTGAGTCCAACTCCTGGCCCCACACAGAACCACCCAAAAATCAGACTATGTGTTTGAGAGCATTGTCCAAACACTTCTTGAACTCCAGCAGCTCAGTGCTATGACCACTTCCCCAGGGAGCCTGTCCCAGTGCCCGGCCACCCTCTGGGAGCAGAACCTTTCCCTAACCCCCAGCCTGACCCTCCCCTGTCCCAGCTTCATGCCGTTCCCTTGGGTCCTGTCGCTGTCCCCAGAGAGCAGAGCTCAGCGCCTGCCCCTCCGCTCCCCTCGTGAGGGAGCTGCAGGCTGCCATGAGGCCTCCCCTCAGCCTGCTCTGCTCTGGGCTGAACAAAACAAGGGACCTCGGCTGCTCCTTATACATCTTGCCCTCTAGACCTTTTGTCATGTTCACAGCCCTTCTTTGGACACTAAAAGTTTCATGTCCTTTTTATATTGTGTTTCCCCAAACTGCACACAGTACTCAAGGTGAGATCACACCACTGCAGAGCAGAGCAGGACAATCCCTTCCCTCGACTGGCTAGCAATGCCATGCCTGATGCACTCAAGGGTATGAATGGCCCTCCTGGCTGCTGGGGCACACTGGTGGCTCATGTTCAATTGACCAGAACCCTCAGACCCTTTTTGCAGGGCTGCTATCCAGCCTCTCATCCCCTATTCTGTATGTATAGACAGGGTTGCCCCATCCCACATGATGAATCTGGCATTTGCTTTTGTTAAACTTAAAAAGTAAGTTTAAAAAATATTAAATATGTTGAATGGTAGAGTTCTTGACATAATGCTTTGTCTGTGTGTCCTTAACCAGGGTGTTCATTACCACTGTTAGTTGACTGAACTTGTCATATATTTCAGTAGCTGTCATAGAGCTGAAATCATCTGGGACACTGGATGAATACAAAGAGGTTGACATTATGGCAGTACTTATGTTTTTACTTTACAAGGCTAATGAATGAGTAATTATGAAGGAAATTCTAGAGACAAATGAGATTAAAAACTACAAATCTACATTTCATGTACTTGAATCTAGAGCCATGTGATCTTGTGTTGTATTTCTAACTAGATGAGAATAATAATGTAATAAACATGTACAGCTGAAAGTAAATCCTTTCTTATGAATGCACCTATTCCAAGAACATAGAGAATCATTCATAAAATAGAAAAAAAAAAATCATCAGGCCCAAATGTAAACTAATTCAAATTCAAATGTAAACTAATCAGAACATCTTAGTAGATGATTTTGAAACTGTCTATGCCATGGAGACTTTTGTTTTACTTCTGCTATGCAAAGCTGGTAGTGAGACTTATTGTAAGAAATATTAAATAACATAACATACAACATTTTCTAGAATGTTGCATTTTCTTGAAGGAATGTTTGGACTGAAGTTATATGAACTGGCAGAATGCCATCTGTGCATGTTACCTGCAGAACAATTGCAAATTATATTAACAAATCCACAGGAAGATTGCAATTTGTTGACAGTGCAACATTAATTCTCATTTCTCTGCATTTTGATATAGTAACCAGAAATTTAGGAAAAAGCTCCTGATATATATATATATATCAGTATACATGCATATATATAATACATACTATATGTAGTATAGTGTTACAATTATAGAAATAGTTTCTGTTGGCTCAGAAAGTGTAAAAGTAGGTGCTGCTTCAGGAATGAATTGACCTTTTTATTATTATTTTTGTCCTTATTTGATAAGTATCTCTCTTTTACTGGAGCATATTAATCACCATTTTTGAATACTATAGTTTTATTAATTTCCTCAAGATTTTTTTTTCTCCTCCCAACTGCTGTTTCCTCCCTTACACCCCTCAAATTGGCAACAATTAAAACCTAAGATAAAAATATTATCACATTTTACAGAAAAGGAAGAGGAAGCAAAGAGAATTCCTTGAAGCCACCTAATATATCAGCAGTAAAAGCAGAACAAAAACCTACTTTCAAATAAATTTCCAGACGACATTTATTCTTCCAGATTATAAGCTTGGTATTTTGATTACACTTGTCAGAGTTAAATGTGTGTGATGTTAAAACACCACCGAAGCACACTCAAATGGAGAAACATGTAAGTTGACTTTGCTGGGAGTTTCACTGCAAAAATGGCCATGGCAGTATAAAGGGTCCTTCCCTGAGGACTCTATGTATAAACTCCTCTTTGCTGGAGGTTTCTGAAACTCCCCTGGAGCAACTTGAGGCCATTCCTAGTCCTGTCGCTAGTTATCTGTGAGATGAGGCCAACCCCCACCTCCCCACACCTTCCTCTCAGGGAGCTATAGAGAGCAATAAGAGCAATAAGCTCTTTGAGACTCCTCTTCCCCAGACTAAACAACCCCAGTTCCCTCAGCTACTCCCCATAGGACTTGTGTTCCAGGCCCTTCACCAGCTTCGTAGCCCTTCTCTGGACATGCTCCAGGGCCTCCATGTCTGTCTTGTAGTGAGGGGCCCAAAAGTTAACACAGTACTCGAGGTGCAGCCTCACCAGAGCTGAGTACAGGGGGACAATCACCGCCCTGGTCCTGCTGGCTATGCTATTCCTGACACAAGCCAGGATGCTGTTGGCCTCCTTGGCCATCTGGGCACACTGCCAGCTCATGTTCAGGTGAGCATTAACCAACACCCCCAGAGCCTTTTCCTCTGGACAGCTTTCAAGCCAATCTGCCCCAAGCCTGTTAGCGCTGCATGAAGTTGTTGTGGCCAAAGTGCAGGACCTGGCACTTAACCATGTTGAACCTCATCCCTTTGGCCTCTGCCCATTGACCTAACCTGTCCAGGTCCCTCTGCAGGACCTTCCTACCCTCTGGCAGATCGACAATTCCCCCCCAGCTTGTTGTTGTCTGCAAAGGTACTGTACACTCAATTCCCTCATCCAAATCATCAGTAAAGATATTAAAGAGGATGGGCCCCAAAGCTGATCCCTGAGGAACACCACTGGTTACCAGTCACCAGCTGGATTTAACTGCGTTCACCACTACTCTTTGGTCTCAGCCGTCCAGCCCTTTTTTAACCCAGCAAAGTATGTACCTATTTAAGCCATAGGCTGCCAGCTTCTCCAGAAGAATTCTGTGGGAGACTGTCAAAGGCCTTGATGAAGTCTAGGTAGACTTCAGCCTTTCAACAGCCTTTATGCAGAAGTCATGATAGCAGAATTGGTTCTCTTGCACAACATTCATCCACTGTATCCCATCTTTCTCTGCTGCCAGGCTTGTTTTCTACGTATTTTTCTATGTTTTGTAGCACTTGGAATAGAGATACATAAACAACCTGATTCATTTCATGAACACTTGCTCTGCACCCTAAAACCTGCATGCCAATTGAGTGTGCCCCTGGGATTCACAGGAAAATGCACTAAACCACGTAACTATGGCTGAACTCTCCCTTAGGTTCAAATGTTCACATTCATTTGTTATTTTGGCAAGGTGTACAATTTTGCAATAAGCACAACCAACAGAAACAGACATTCAAAATATGGACATTCTCACAGAGGACGCAACTCCCCAGTGCTTTTCAAAACAAGTTTAAGAGACAATGGCACATAATAAAGGTGAGTTTATCCGAAACAAATAGGAAGTTCTCTTTTAATAGCAAATATTGGAGGGACTACTACCAGCTTCCAGGCACGATAACATACTATATACAAAACAAGGAAGAATTCAAGTACGCAAATGTGGGGTAACACAGAGGAAGATAATATCTCATTAATCATGTTTGGAAGCTGCTGACCACTCAACCTTTGTTGAAAAAAAATACTATCTACGTTTAGAGATTCCAAATTATGTTTACAAAATTGATGTGACTTTTAAGACCAAGTTAGAGCACCTTCCTTGGATCTGAATTTCAGCCTAAGGTCTCAGACCTGAGAGAAGGTGGATACCTCTTAACTGAAAGGTAATGAGATCGATCTACAGCGGATCAGCATCTCACAAAATTACATCCTTATGTTTAAGCATTGGAGGTTTATTCTTCATCTCCCTGATGAAACAGGATTGATGTCTGAGTAGGCCTGGTGATTGGTGTTTTAAGTACTGAGGCAGAATAGAAAATCAAGTAATGATTCTTTTTCTTCCTGAGTCATGCATAGCTAAGGGACCCAAAAATAGCTGTTAGGTTGTTTCCTGCCACAGTAGCCTCTTCTAGCACAGCTGCACAGTATTCATGGGAAGTACTTGATAAAATCACCATGATATCATTAGCAGCAACTGTGTTTCTATCTTGAAATGCTTATTAGACGAGAAAAAGCAAGCAAACTTAAATTATATTAGAGCTAGATGTGAATATACTTACTTCCTGAAGCTTTTTTACATTTTTGGCTGAAATATATGCAATATGATTACAAGCACTTCTTTTAACTAGATGTTTCTTTTTCCCATCTTTTTTTTTTTTTCTTCATTCTACAGTTGTAGCAGAAACTTTCAAAAGGAAATCTAGTGAACTGCAAAAGATCTGTGAACTGTAGCAGTATCTGTCATTTGCATTAATTATTGGAAGCTTTATTGGAAGCAACATCATACAGAGGAAAGGCAGACAAGTCAGATGCAAAATGAATGACAGAACACCCACAGAAGTTCCATTTTATAGACTCCAAGTGTGTATATCTGATAAAATCAGTAAGATTATTTCTTCAACCAACCAGCCAGGAGCAGAAAAATTATCAGCCCACTTGGTCTGAGAGCCCATTGTCTTTGCCTGCTGCTTCCCTTGGCTTTTCAGCAGAACTTCAGCTGAATTCATTACATAATGTTTGCTGCTATGCTGTTTTAAAAAACATTTTGGCAAAACACACATAATTTGACAGTAAGAACTCTCTGTGAAATCCTACCAGAGTAGTAGCCTCAGATCCTCTTTCTCTAGGTCTGACACCTGACTGATCTGGCTTTTGTCACTTGTGAGCCATCAATGTCATCTAATGACTGTCCAGAACTGTGATGTGATACATTATATATCTGATAAAACTGTCCAGAATTGTGATGTGATACATTATGTATCTGAGAAAACTGTATTTTGTTTGCTATGCTTAAGAATTTCTGTGGTTGATGGAAACTAAAAGCATGTTCTTTTATCTTTTAAGAGCTTTCTCTCATCTAGGACTTATCGTGAAACAAATGGTATGGAGGAATGCATGGACAGTTAAAGAACCATTCTTCCGAAATACAAAAAGCTTAGGATAATGACATTTTGTCATGAATAGAAAGCTTGTTGCAAAAACATTACATAAGAAATACATGTATATTATAACCTAACCATCACGATGAGTATATACACTGTTTTGGTGTTCCTCTTTAATGGTATGCAGACTCACCATAAAGCCCTTGCTCAGGACACATCTCAGCGGATATTTTTAAGATTTACAAAGTTTGAACCAAAGACTGCGTTGAAAGACTAAAAGTACTCCCACCTTCATCTCCAAGTGGCAGCTTGTCCCTTGCCTGCAAATGTCTCTGGACATGTAGATGCACAGCAATGAGAGTGCTCAGACTTGGTGGTGACTGGAGTCAGAGGTTAAGAGGCTTCTTTCTGTGGCCCCAGGACAAAGGCTCTTACCTGTATGAAACTCCTGTTTGATCTTCATGGACCAGGGTGAGCTTACTGGAGACATGGAAGTGTGCTATGCAATAAAAAATGAAAAATACAGTGCAAGTTTTCCCTTTTGTCTTTTCCAACAAGACCACTGAGTGCAGCACATGAGGATGCAGGAAACGTGACAGCATATCTGGTGCTGTGACCCAGTAGCCATGGCAACTGCAGTGCAAAGACAGATTACCCCAGTGCTCATTTCCATCGGCAGCAGAACTGCAGTTATTTATGCTGGTCCCTTAGCCACAGAATGAAAAGCTGCATTTCAGTTCTGTGTTGCAGTTTTAGTGGCTGCAAAGTTTAACACAGAACAGATTGATTAGAGTACCTTCTATACTGACAAACAGAAGAAAAGGAAATTTCACTGACTGGAACAATTTACTTATCCTTCATTGTAATGCTGACCTGCCAATTCTCATGTGCTGAGGATCAGACCTGCTCTTTCAGCCACCGCTTTTTCATTCCCGACTGAGGCACCTCCAGTTCATGCATCAGCAGTGTGCTGTCATGTGCGAGTCTTGTCTGTTGGGATTTTAGGGACTTGCAGAATCTGCCAAGGTCACCAAATCAGGCATCTATACGGTGGTGAAGCATCTTAATCTGTTGCAAATATAACTACTGCCATCTTACATGTATACTACCTGACAAGGTTCTGTTTAGTTTACCTGTCTTCTAGTGTAACTAGAAGTCCCTACAGATTTTTTACAGTTGTTGTGCATCTGAGATCTGTAATTGAGGCAGATTTTAAATGCTAAAAACTCGAGTTTTTAAAACTCAGTTAAAATAAAAACATTCCTGAGATCTTTTGCTAACATTTTTACATTTCACAAGCATAAGCCAAACTTGCAAACATTATAGATTAAGTCAAAGTGAACACCATCTATTGTTTTGTGTAAGACCCATGTCTCTCTCTCTTTTTTTTTCCTTTTCTCTGCATCCAAAGTCCAACCCCAGGATAAGTCAAACGGCATGCCTGAGTAAAAGAAATACTGTGTTTGAAAAGGTCAGGTGAAAAAAGAAAGCTGTTTGACATTAAGGAAGAGAAAATGAGAAAAAAAAATTGTCAAGATCTACAGATACTTCAAAATGACTGCCATTTTGTACCTACCAGGAAACTATTTTCTTAAATCACAAAGTGAAAGGATTTGTATTTAGATCTAAAAATGAGAGGTGAACGCATATTACTAGTTAACTCTCTTTTCCTTATTTCTTTTCCTCTTAGCATAGGTTCTCCTACTCCTGAATCTTACTTATTAATTTTATAGGATGGCCTAGACTTAGAAAGCACAGAAAACATTTGCTTCCAATGCATTAATTGAACTTGTGAAATAAAAGTTGTATTGCATTTATATTATCTTTAGTTACATGGGCCTTTAGTGAGGAATTGAGAAACAGCATTGTTAACAATGTGTCCATCATTCCAGAATTCACTCATCCAAAACAACTCAGTTTGATACAAACCAGCTGTCTCCTGATGCCATTGTTAATACAAGATGTCTTGTATTTAGTATGCAGTTCTGAAAGTTATTTCTTTTCTTCTGCATACTATAAAATTAGTGTTTAAGGGGAAAAAAAAACAACTGTTATGAAAACAGAAAAACATACTAAAATAACATTTTTCTACAACTAAATAAGTCAGATTTATTATACTAGCCAACTCACAGACAGCTTGCTAACTGTAGGTTAGCTTTTGTGATGACTTAAATTATATGAACGATTATGTGCCATCACAATAAGAACATTACAGAAACATTCTATAGTGTAAATTACTAAATAATAACTTTTTGGTGTATTCCATGATACAGCCTTTGTTATGAAAAAAAAAAAAATCACTCTTGTGAGTGTTAGCAAGTGCAAAAGAAGCAGTCATTGAAAACATTAATTATCATTAATATCTACTTTTGCAGTATTTTCTTAGATTAGCAGCACTCCTGATTAAAAGAATTAGGTATTTTACTAAACTGGGTCCTTTGTATGTTAGCATCTTGTGAAAACAGCTAGTTTACAGTAATTATGCACAAAAGAGAGCTTTGAACACACCATGTTCCAATCATGTTAACATGTTGTAAAACAGTGATCAGTAATCAACAGAAATTCCAGCCCCACTAAAACAACACTCTGTGGACAAAGTATCCAAGAATATTGTCAAGACATATCACTGGATTGGCATGTTTGAGGAAGAAAATGTTAGTTGTGTATAGCACTAGACTATTTAATTCTGGCCCATTTCTTTCCCATGCCATCTGCAGAAGTCTCTGAAGGAGTCAAAAAGAAGAGTTCAATGTTAATAATAATAAGCAAAACCTGAGTAATTTTTTTTTTAAAAAAAGGTATCATCTCTGCAACCACATGGTTGCAACCTCTGCAACATCATCTCTGCAACCAATTCCAGCACTATTTCTTAAGCTTTTATCCCTTTTAAAAATGAAAGAAACAGAAAACTATTGTTTATGTAGAGATGCTGTTTAACTTTTTGAGTTTTCATAAAAATAAAGTAAGATAACCTAATACTTTGAAGGAGCACACATGAAAACCTAAAAAAATAATCCTGCTTTATCTTGATAAGCTTCCTGTACAGAAATTTTAGGTGTGAGATCGTGTGGAGACTTCAATGCTATGATAAATGCCAATATAACAAAAAGATGTGGAAGATCTTTGTCTTGGGATACATCTAGGAACTGAGCATCATTGAAGTTTTGTAATTTCTAACACAGTATCTGCAGTAAATCCACTTATAAAGTTTAATAGAATTCAGAGTATCTGCTTTCTAAATTCTATAATCAAAAGCTTCTCTGAATATTTGAATCTACTGCTTCAAATATCTATTCAGCTAAGATTTAAAAGGCCACTCCCAAATAAGAACTGCTTTATGGAAAGCTACAGTTCGTGATATTCAAGACTGTATAATGTATTTATACTTTTTGAAAAACAAAACAAACATAATGTGCTCTGTTTTCAGACGGAAATGGGTTGCTATCCAATTTTTTTTTTTATGTATTCACCTAAAATCAATAGAGAGAATAAAACTCACGCATAAAAAATCCAGCCCGTAACACATTCATGCATGCACACACACAGAGGCTTAAAATGTAAGCACTGAACAAATTCATGATGTTTTCATGCCCACAGTGACAGAAAGAGAAACATGAAGTGTTTTGCACAGGACAGAAGACTCAGATGAGAACAAGCATAACAGAATACATTATGGTTTTGGAAAAAAGACCTAAAACACCACATCACCACTTAATTCCTCTTTTCATATTATAGTTAAGTAGTTTTGGATATCTGTCAATGAAATTAAAAACCTGCAATGAAAAAATAAAATTACTTTTCATTTTATGAAAAAAATGAATGTAGTTTCATTTTTCATGAGTTACTTTAATTTTATGAAAATAAAACGTCTGATATACACTTTAGTCCGTACTCCTATCTTTATACAAACAATTTGCGTATGTCACAGCTCCTGCAGGTGATTTACTTTAAGCAGCATATACCACACACACAGCAGCGGGTGGCGCAGAGACAGACTGGCTTCTACACCACCTTGGCCACCCCACCCGCCTTCTTCTCTTTCCTGGTGGCATCCAACCTGTGGCAAACATCCCAAACTGCTTGCCTTCACTGCTCACACCTACGTTTCATCTTCACTGCTTCATCAGGGGGGAACAAAACAAATCTTAAATCGAATACAAAACTGATCATACAGTTTCCTACCTGTTTGGGACCTGTAAGATTGGGCTCATAACTAAGGAATCGGCAGTAGAGGACAGGGATATGGGAAAAAATAAAAAGGCCGAGAAAGATGCTTAGAACATCTTGGACAACAGAGACAGGCCTGGGGGCAGATGCAGAAGGCGTGCTGCTTTTTTGGCGAGGTCTCAGACGGCCTCGGTACCACCGCACGTGTCACCACGGCGGCGCGACCGCTCCTCAAAGCCCTGCGAACCAAACCCAAGCCAAGAACGACAGCGTGAGCACGGAGAGCAGAAAACAGCGGCGAGGACCCCGGGGGCTTGACCCTGCCCGGGGCAGGGGCCGCAGCGTCGAAGCCCGGCGCAGGCGGCCGCGGGTCGGTGCCGCCCGCACCGCCGGCCCCCGCCGCACGGCACAGCAGCGCTGCCCGCACGGCCGAGCCTTCCCCGGCAGCCGCTCCGGGGCTCCCTCCCCGCTCTCTACCTCCTCACGCAGCATGGTGGGAGTTGTAGTCCTTTCCCTCCGGCACGCCGGCGGTGGGCGCTGGGGAGCGGTGCGGCGGAGACTACATCTCCCGGAGGGGTGCCGGGGGGAGCGGGACGGAGGGGCGGTGCGGAGGGAGGAGCGGGGACAGCTCCGGTGCTGATCGCGGGGCGGGCTCGCCGGCAGAGCCCGGGCGGGCGGCGGGCGGGAGCGGCAGCGGCAGCGGGGCGAGCTGCGGCCGCGCCCGGCCATGAGGCACGAAGCGCCCGTGCAGGTCGGTGGGGACGGGGGGCGGCGGGCGCAGCGCGGCCGGGAGGGGCGGATAGCGACGGGCAAGGGTCCCCGGGGGGCGTGTGGGGACCCCCGTGGGGACGGGGGAGCCGGCAGCCCGCTGTGGGGCGGGGGGCTCGCTGCGATCCCCGTCCCGCTGCTCCGGGGGGGAAGGAGGGCAGCGGGGCTTCGCACCCCGCCAGTGTCCACGTGTGGGTGTCGGGTCTCGGTGGGGTGAGCACACGGGACCCCGCCGACACCCTTCGTGCCCCTCGACGTCGATGGTGGCTCCTCGTGTGGGTGCTGGGTTTTGGGGATGGGCCGTTTTGGGATCCTGTCTGGGAGTGCGGGATGTCGGCAAGGTGTCCCCTCCGCCGGTTTGCTCCAGGAGCAGTTATCCACCTGCACCAGGAGAAGGTGGCTCGGTGTGAGGGCTGGGAGCAGTGAAGAGGTGGCCCCATTTCAACCATTTGGCATATGGTTAAACATATTGCCCCGTGAGACACAAATCGTGTAGGGGCACTGGTGACACTGCGTGTGTCTTTGGGCAGTTTCTGGGTAGTTGCTTCAAAACAGTTTACACTGCGTGGCCAGCCATGCGCCAGCTATTTCTTAGGGCTCCTTTCATGATGTCTTGCAGGGGCTCTGGGGGCCCCAGGCTACACGCTCGAACACATGACTGTTTTTTAACAGAAGATCAGTCATGTTGGTGGTGGATTGGTAACAATCAATCCCGCTGTTTTTGTACAATGCAAAGAGCACTTTCGCAGTCAGCAGTGATTTAAGTTATGAACTGCAGCCCTGTTAGCTAATATTTTTCATGCTGGATATCTGCTCTGGCAGTAATAGAATATCAGCTTGAAGGGAGGATCTGCAAGCTCTTCAATATGCATGCTCAAAAAGACGTCTGAAACCTTAAGTTACGCAGATGTGGCATTGGGTTTCTGTGACTTTGGACAGAGAATGATCATCTCATAAATCTTTTGCAGAGCAATTGCTTGGATGTCACATGCTGAAACCTTTCAACCAAAGCGGTGCACTAGAAATAAGCCACTCTTCAGTAAAAATGTCTTTCAGTTTTCTGGTTGAAGAACAGCAATAATTAGGGTGCTAGGCATTTAAATGCCTAGTTCTGCATGCTCCATGCATGTGTCGGGAATATTTGTTTAGCATTTGCCTTTTATTTACACATGCTTATTGAGATATTAAAGTTATGTTTAGCAGGCATTGGCTTTGGAGAGTCTTTCATAAAAAAAAAAAAGCAGATTTTGCTAGTAAAGGATGAAAAATACAGATTGGTCACTTGCATTTGACATTTGACAGGTGTTGAATTCACTGGCACTGTTACGTACTTGTGGAAACAAGATGATGGGACATTAAAATAAAATCTGAGGAAAGTAATGTCTAGTTAGAAAAATATCTGTACTTGACATACATCAGAAAACTGCTGCTTGTTTTTTATATCTGATTATCAGTACAAATGGAATTATTGTTTAATGTAATTGAATAAAAGTCAGCAGAAGGCAGAGCCTTAGTATAAAAAGAGACAGCAAAGAGCTTTAAAGACACAAAAACTATAAACTCCACTTTTTCACAACTGGTGATACGGTCAAGCAATGTCTATTTTTTAACGTATTGGATCCAAAATTATAATAAAAAATCTGGATTTTTCCAGGACATGAAAATGCAGCCTGGTAGATAAGGTTTGATTTCCTTTTGTAGTTTCTTTTTTTTTTTTTTTTTTTTTTCTCGTGCTTGCACCATTCCCTGTGTATTTGCATATTTTTCTTATTAAAGATTTGAACAAAACAATATTTTATTTTGGGGTCTTCTTTCTAACCATCTTCTCTTTTTCCCACATTGGGCCGGTATGGTTGGTCCTTGTTCAAATGTGGTTTAGAACTAGCAGAACTAATTGCCTGATTTCTTTCTTACGGCTATCTGATTTCCTATTACATGAAACAAGTGTAGTTGCTTGTTTGTACACAACAGCTTTATGGAACAGTCTGTTCTAGAGCTAATGTCTCTCTGAATTGTAGAGCAACAGAACAAGTGATCAAGCACATGTCTTTTGATCATGATGAAAACAAGTCAGAGGAATGCGTAAGCATTATTTTTTCCATTTCCATCAATCAATAATTAAAAAGAAAACTAAGAAGTTAAAAATTTTTAAAAGGATAAGAAAAAGGGCCCATACAGTGGCAGTCTTCCTATGCTTATGAATCCTTTGTTTGAATCTCAAGCTCATGCAATTTCTCTGTAGATGAGAAAGGCCAAAAATTACAAAAGACACAGCTTAAACAGTTCTGTCAGAGAGGGAGTTACCCAGTGCAAAAATTGGCTATTGTAAACTGCCAGATATTACTAGATCTGGGTCAGAGTTTGTGACTTCTTTTCATTTCTAGTTGTATTTTTAAAGGAAAGTTGTAAATCTGAACAGTACTCATGGTGACGGAGAAGGCTTTGTTTTAAGAGTCAAAAGCAGTGAACTTGATTTATTTAATTATTTTTCTTTCTGTGAAACACAGATGTGTGTATGGTTTCTGTGTGTTCTTTTAATAACTGGTCTGAATTACTTGAAATGTCGGTGTATCTCTCAGCAGTTTCCCCTAGGGTCTTGACGGTAGTCTGAAAAATGAAAATTCAATGGGAAATTCTCTGTTATTCTCCCATCAATTCACTCTCTCCAAGCTTCACACTTTTTCTGCTTGTACCATGCACATTTTCCAAATCCCTGCACTTTGCAAAAATCAAAAAGTTGGAATGTGGTTTGGATAACCTGTTCTTAGCATTTATCGCAGCATATGGGCATTACTGGTGACAGTTTGTAGAAATTTCCAGAACTCTACAGACTCTCTCTTTCACTTGCTGGGGCAAATAATTTCACAGGTCACTAATGCCATAGAGGTAAGGGAATAGAAGGGAATGGTAAATAATCTGTAAAGACAATATAAGCATTTCTGATGCTTTGCCAAGGAAATAAATGAGAACATTTTCTTCTGATTTTTCCGTATCCGTTTGTCACTGCATATGGTTATGCCCAGAGAGAAATGGTTTATACCAGATACATTCAAACACGATGGACAAAAGCAACAGCAAGCAAAAAGGGCATTTCCAGATATTTAAGAGGTTAGAAAAATATGATGAAAAAGCCAAACCAGAGGTATTAGATGCAGAATTTATCAAGCCAATTCATCTCTATCGCTTAGCAGAATTATTAGATTATTCTTGGTTCAAACTAGAAGTACTGGCCTATACCAAGCCATTGAGTCCGGAGAGCAAGCTTTTTAACCAAAGCACCCTTTTGTTAACTGATCAAACTGCATTTGGAGCCAGTAGTCCTCTTCCTGTCACTAACCCTACTTGGAGGCGTACTTTTGAAGCTTACTCCTTTTCAGGTTAGGTATTTTCTAATCTCTATCTCAAAGACACACAGGACCACTTTATATACATTTTGTCTCAATGATCAGTGTCTGCTCCAGGACACATCCATCTGAATAGTTCTCATCCCCAAATGTTTACTCCAGGTTACTATCTAGAGAAACCAGCACACACTTTTTTTTTTTTTTTTTTTTAACATAGATTTCACTCATAGTCTAAGGTCTTCATTCATTTGGTCTTCCCAGTAACCCTTTTCTATATTATCCTTTTTAAAGTCAGCTTTCATAAACACGTTTGATGACAATTGTTGCTAATGGCATCTCACTAATGCCTTAGACAGGGGCATTAGTATTTCTCTTCTTTTTTTGGCCTGATGCAGCTGCTTTACCGATTTAGAAAATGCACAGTCTCTGTTACATCTCATGGCCCAAAGTGCTGCGCTTGATAAGGCTAATGGCAGAGGGCTGTAGCCATCTACTCTCCTCATTCTCTTTCTTACTCCCTGGTAAATCACCGTTTGTTTTGACTGGAATATCCTGCCTGATGCATCTTCTATTTATTCTTTTCAGAGCTGTACCATTTTGGTGACTTCTTGACGTCCTGTGTTAGACTAACACACCTAGGACTTTATTTCTGTTTTTGCCAGTATTTGAAGTATTTTGAGCGAGTGGGAATTGGAAATATCTTTCTGAAGCAACTCTTTTCTTGAAGATGGTAAACTTAGGTTAAGGAAGGATGGCTGAGTAATGGAAGATGGCTGAGTAATGCCTTAGCTCACCACAAGTACATGTAGATCACCAGAATTCATGTGCTAGAGCTTTGCCAGAACCATTCTTTATGGTACATCGCATTCTGCTGTTCTGGGCAGCTGCCAGCACTGTGGCCACATTCATGCTGATATGAAGTAAGTAGAGCTTCTCTAAAATGTTTTAGATTCTCATCTCCCTATATATTCTCCCAATATTCCCTAACTTGGAATTTTTTATTATTATGTCACTTATAATAAAGCGTTGCATTTTTAATTACACCTTTCAGATTTAGTACGTTATGCTTACAAATATTTGTGAATATAACCTCATGATACCTTGCAGCAGATAAGCTTCTCCTGATGCTGCCAAGTACATTGGCTGACAAGATGTGCTCTGCAGATGGCTGGCTATCTGTGATTCCAAATAAGTGATCAGTGCTTTGTCCACTGAACTCTGTTAAGACTTATTAATTGGCCAGTTAAAAATTAGATGTTGAGGGTGATCCACAAGGCTTTACAAGAATTAGGTAGAAAGAAGACATTTTCCCTAGAATTCCCTTTGATCTTTTCCTTTAAGATGTGCCAGTTATTATTATTTTTTAAAAGAAGAAAAAGTAGTTGTGGAAGACACAAAGGAATGAACCTTAGTGTTTTCAATCCCAGCTTTTCTTCTGGCATCCTCTTTTCCAGGGGCAATTAATTCTGCATAGACATCCAGAGTGGAGCACGTATATAAGTTAAAACTGAAGTGATGTGCAGGCCAGGGAGGTCATGGCAAATTGCCCTGCTTAAGTGAAAAAGCTGTTCAAATTAATTCTGTCAAAGGAAAAGGTCCTCTAAGGCCATAAAGAGAAACATAGCCAAGTGTTTCATTATTATCACGAAGGCTTTCTTTTTTTTTTTTTTTTCTCAGCCCTGCCCTGTTTTAATCTGTTCTTTTGGACTCAAGGAAGCAGCTGAACATGAGACTTGCAAACTACCTGTGCCTGATAAAGAGAACTCTGCTTGATGATTAAAATTGTCTATGCCAATAAATGATATTAATTTAAGGAGCTGAAAGTTGTGCTGTTGTGGTGGTTTTACCCATTTGGACAACCACTCTCTTACGCCCTCTCCTTATGGAGAAGGGGTAGAAAATACCCTGGAAAGGACTCAAAGTTTGAGGAAGGGACAGGGAGATTGCTCACCAATTACTCTCATGGGCAAAACAGGCTCATAGTAGGGAGATTAATGCATTTTATTGCCTATTGCTACCAGAACAGAGCAGAGAGAAACTAAAAGCAAACCATAAACACCTTTCCCCATCCATCCTTTTTTTAGATGCTCCCCTCCAAGGGGCACAGAGGAACAGAGAATGGGGGCTGCGGTCAGTCCCTGATGCTTCATCTCTTCTGTTCCTTCACAGTCCCTCTCTGCCCCTGGTCCCCACGGGGTCCCTCCCATGGATGCCGTCCTTCCCAAAATGAGCCTGCGGGGGCTGCCCACAGGCAGCAGCTCTTCAAGACCTGCTCCCACATAGCTCCATACCACGGGGTCCATCCATCCCCCAGGAGCAAACTGCTCCAGCACGAATCCCCCATGGGTGGGCAGCAGCTCCCCCCAGACCCCCTGCTCCTGCGTGGGCTCCTCTCCACGGGCTGCAGCTGCGGCCCAGGGCCTGCTCCTGCGGGGGCTCTCCGTGGGCCGCAGCCTCCTCCAGGCCACATCCACCTGCTCCACCGGGGGCTCCTCCACCCATGGGGGGGCTGCAGCGTGGAGATCTGCTCCACGTGGGACCCATGGGCTGCAGGGGGACAGCCTGCTCCACCAGGGACCTGTCCACAGTCTTTAGGGGAACTGCTGCTGCCTGCCTGGAGCACTTCCTGCCCTCCTGCTGCACTGACCCGGGGGGCTGCAGGGCTGCTTCTCACTCTTCTCTCTCTCCCAGATGCTGTTCCCCAGCAGTATTTTCCACCCCCTCCCCCCTTTCTTAAATCTGTTCTCACGAAGGCGCAACCAGCATCACTTACTGGCTCTGCTCTAGCCATCAGCGGGTCCCTTTTGGAGTCACCTGGAGCTGGCTCTCAACTGATGTGAACAGCTGCTGGGCTCTGCTCACAGGGACCCCCACTACAGCTCCCTGCTGACAATACCCAATACAGTTGTAAGCGGAGAAGCACACAAAGCCATCCCTTTTTTGTTCTTTGTCCATATTCAAGAGGGGGCTTACCTTCTCCCTGGTTTTGGTAAGGATAGCATGTGATAGCTCCTGACTATAAGTTCTCTGACCTTTGTCTTGCGCTTATTGTTCCCCATGGTCTCTTAGGTCTTTCTTGAGTCCACCAGGAGGTGGCCTGAGGCTGCCTTTGGTGCTAATGTCATGTTGGCTGTAGAGATCTGAGTAGGGACTTATTCTAAAGAAAAATGGTTATGCAATATGCTAATGGAAATAGCCTCTTCCTCTTTAATTTTACTTAACAAGGACAAATTTTAACTGAAGAGATAACTCACTGTGTTTTACCAAAAGTGTTGCTTCTTTAATATAGCCATTCTATCATTTCAGATGAGAAGTTTGTCAAAATAAAGGTAAGGTTTTTGCTTTCTTGGAAACAGAATATTAGTGAGGTTGGCATGTTTATTTGGCTTCTATCAGTGTATGTACTATTTAATTAACAGGCCTGAGTATGGCAATCCTGCTGCTTGTCTCCAACATTGTTTCCAAAGGAGTAACATAACATCAGCATCAGCTTTTTCACATTTCTTTGCCGAATGCCTACATAGTACACAAATATCTACACAAGTCCTGTCAGGAGTGAACTGACATATTAATACATGGAAATGTCTAGAGTACACTCCATACTTGAAGACAGCAGTTTGCATTTGAGAAGAAAAAGCACTGCAGGGGTATTTACAAAGCCCAAGAAGACGAAGGATCTAGGTTTCCCTTCAAGAATAATAGAGACTCCTCTAGAGTTTCATTTACAGTGGGTGCCTGATGCAGGTGATGTGAATTGTACTCTAAGAAATCTGTCCATGTGCTTTCTATAAAGTGAATGAGCTTTGGGAATATGATTTTAGGAAGTAATGGCAAAGCATTAGCACCAGTGCTGAGTTTGATGTCTCTTCAGGCCAGTGCAGACACTAGTACTTCTCTGCAGCTCACCTGTGTTTTGGACACAGGAAAGGAGCGCTACAGCTGTTCTCAGGAGACTGCCTCTCTATACTGAAATTAGTCTCTGAATATTTTGAATTATTATCAGTAACTTAGTCCTCTCCTGATTTCCCAGATGGAAGGTAGAGAAACTAGGCCTTTCCCATGCCTTTTGTGTGCCTTCTGCATCTTATAATAGGCAGAAATATTCTTATATCTGAAATAAAAGTTGGCTGCATTTCCATGTTCAACTTGCCCATAATTCTGCCTGTGGATAATGAAACCATAAGTTCAAGGCATAGAAAAGATGTTGCTTTTTATTTTTTAGTAATTTTTAAAGAACTTTTAAGAAAAATATCACATGGGTAATGCTCATAAACACATTCATTTAGAGGAGCACTGAATTTCTTTGCGGGGAAGGACTGTGTTTAAAAGCATCAACAAGAAACATCTTCTTACTCAAGAAGGCTACATAATGTACAAGCTTTGGTGGGACTATTATTAGCATCCAGGTCTCCAGATTCCTCTGCTCACTGAATCATACTGTTTCTGAAGTGTGAGGCATTGAAGTACATAGTGATGAAATATAAGGCACATGAGTCTGGGGCCAGCAAGCTAAAATCTCTCTTTGTAAGCCTTAAGCAAGCTGAAGAAATTACATGGAAGACTTCTTAGGAGATAAAACCAAGAAACAAAATCATTCTTCTTGTTAGAAGTAGTAACTATGGTCTCAGCTACTGCATTACAGAGGGGAGCCAGCAAGGCAGCAGAACAGGCTGTTGGCAAAAGTGTGAAGGCTACACTGGCATCCCCAGCCACTGCACAGTCTTCGATCTGCCAGATTTCATTGACTTCTTGTTGGAAGTCATATGTAATATCAGTGCTCTGTTCTTTACTACTTTATAGCCTGTTGTGATTAGACTAGCTTAAACATATTTTGATTTTCTTTTTCATATGTTCTGGACAAAATATCACCATATAGTTTTAGTATAAGGGAGAGTAGTAAAGGTGAAAAAGATTTTTTTTCTGTCTTTCACTATAGAAAAGGACGAAATATTACTGATGCATACACTTGGAATATTTTGTTTTCTAAAACCTTATTTGTTGCATATCTGTGAAAGAAGAGAATAAATATTAAAGACAATGCAAACACAGGATAGAAACAGGTAGGTACCCAAGAGCACATTTAGTCAAGAATTTTAGTCACAATCAAATAAAAATCAAACATTCAGTACTGCATAATTTATGAAATATAAATCTTATACCAAATTTCCTGTTAAAAGCTTGCTACTTTCATTGTCTCCTTCAGAAATTTTTGTCCCCACTTCTAATATGCCTCTCCAGTAGCCCAAAGAAGCTAGCATACTGTACTATGAGACAGCAGAATTGACTCAGAAAATGTAAGCAGTAATTGAAATGCTGCTGAGAAGGTGGGTTACAGCCCTTACCCTTCTGCAAGGTCCAGGTTCCAGCTGTCCTCTCAGACTGCCCAAATGCGCTCTGCAATATCTGTCTTAGAAAACGTGGATGTGGGCTGCTTTTCCAAAAATCTTTATGGTAGTCTATGCTGTTGGTCTTTCTGTATGAAATCAGTGTGTAAATGTAATACCCTTAGTATTGCCAAACTGCAAGAATTTAAAATCCTGCAAGACTTCAAAAGATTTTTCTTAGAAAGTGTATGAAATGAAACACTACCTAGTTCTGAGGTTGTTACTTTTGCCATCTGCTTTTTGAGCTTTCCAAGTAAAATAGTGGTTGAGTTTCCAAGTTAACCTCTGCAACCCTCCTGAAAGCCAAAGGCATACTATTTATAAATGGATCCTGTGATCTTTGAAGTCTCTAAACAAGATAAGCTTGATATTTAGCAGTATTCAGTTTTTGTAATCTGTGTTTATTCAGATGCTTTATATGGATTAGAAGCCTTATTTTAAGGACTTAAATTTGAAAACATTGGCAATTGTCATTTATGATTATCTTGCACCAACATTGCAAATTCCAAAACTGTGTATGATCCGGGAACTGAAAAAAATTAAGACCTTATTTTCGAGGTCTCAATTCATTATATGATGGTATGGTAACTGAAAGCTACTAATAGCAAATGCTGTAGGCTATAGGCTATAGGCTATACAAAAGGCTGTAGGTATTACAAAACACTGTAGCATATTTACAGTAAAATGAATTGTTCAAGAATTGTATCAGATATGAAACAGATTAAGCTTTTGTTTGTTACTATACCTCCTATGTCATAACTCACCAGTGATCTCTGATTTCTTCCTTGTACATATTAAGAAAAGTATCTTTGTCTGTATTTTCACCATTTATTTCATTCATCACATTTTCTGAATGTAGATATTTTTAACCATGTACTCAAGAGCTGTCCTAGATTTTTACAAGAATTTTTTTTTTTCATTACCAGTCACTGGTGATGTTTACCTTTGATACATCCTCTTTTGCAACTGCAACTATTACCATGATTACAAGTAATAGGTACCCAAGACCACATTTAGTCAAGAACGTAAAGTCGTTACATAGAAATTACTTAAACCTCTGTGAAATTCTTCAGTTCCTATATGTCTGTTACCAAAATTCCAATAAAATCTAAATGTTTCCAATTTTATGTGATTCAAGGGACAGTAAATTATTTCTTTTTATTTTGAATTACAGATGGCATCTGCTCAAGATTCCAGATATGGCCAGAAAGATACATCTGACCAGAACTTTGATTACATGTTCAAACTGCTCATCATTGGCAACAGCAGTGTTGGGAAAACCTCGTTTTTGTTCCGATATGCTGATGACTCCTTTACTTCTGCATTTGTAAGCACAGTCGGGATCGATTTCAAAGTAAAAACAGTTTTCAAAAATGAAAAAAGAATTAAGCTACAGATTTGGGTAAGCCAAGGATAATAGTTCTATAAGTTTGATAGATAACATTTAAGCTACTGTGGGTTTCCACTGAATGTCATAATCTGTGTATACATATATGGCAGAATAATGAAAAAGAAATTATTTCCTGCATCATTTTGCTGTCTAGAATATTAGAACATGGACAGATTTTAAGGTATTCCAAATACAGCAGAGTATGTATTCTGAAATAAATTCCAATAAGAAAATGCACAGGATGACATATATTGATAATCTGTGCAGCCAGGTATAAACTACTCCTTTTCTCCATTAACACCAGTGACAGGACCCGCGGGAACGGGGTTAAGCTGAGGCAGGGGAAATTTAGGCTTGACATCAGGAGGGGGTTCTTCACAGAGAGAGTGGTTGCACACTGGAACAGGCTCCCCAGGGAAGTGGTCACTGCACCGAGCCTGTCTGAATTTAAGAAGAGATTGGACTGTGCACTTAGTCACATGGTCTGGACTTTTGGGTAGACCTGTACGGTGTCAAGAGTTGGACTTGATGATCCTTAAGGGTCCCTTCCAACTCAGGATATTCTATGATTCTATGACTGTGTAATATATAGTTTATTGAAAGTGATTCATGTTATTACAGATTATTTTGAAGTACCAGTTATGATCTTTTTCCCCAACAAAAGCAAAAATTAATTTAGGAGAAATGATCATGATGCATAACAGAAGGCATATTTTTTTCTTCTGTCATCTACCTTTGTCATCCTGATCACCTGAAACCTCTTCCTTCTTCTGCTGAGGAAGCAAACGTGGAAGGTGAGAGTATAACAGTTGTGTTGTCCCAAAGTACAAAAACTCATGTCCTTTGCCTGCACCTCATGTATGGTACAAAAATGTCAAACTGGAAGAGTTTTGATGCCAGAGAATAGGTGTTCTTCTTTTCTGCAAACGTTTCTCAACAGGAAGGATAGTCAAAAAGATCTTTATGCAGCAGCTATATCATATCTCCTCATTCTTGGGTGATGGTGATACCCAGCTAGAGGGATTGACAGCAGAGCTTTTAACAATGTGGGATCTGGAGTTAAAATTTGAGGTTTGTGCCATCTTTCTTGGGTACTTGAAGATTTTGAGCAATGTTTCTTTTTTAAGATAACAGCCTAATTAACTAAGATTTTCTGTGCATGAATACAAGTCATTAAAAAATGTATTTAATGATGGGCAGCCAATAGATCTGGTGAAACATCGGATCAAACAGGACTACATGTAAACTAACCCATTTTAAATGACAGATAAAATTAATTTCTTTTTAATATGGCACAGGTTCCCTGCAATCTCATTTCTTACAAGAAGACTGTGATTAGTAAGGTAAAAACTAAGGTGAATTTCCTAGTTTCCTAGGAAATGTATCTCATTCATGTCATCTCAGGTAGGCTATAGTCCTTGTTATCTCAAATGATTTGTTGTTCTGTGCCCTCTAGGTGTTGGAACTCAGACTCCTTACCTCTCAACTTCTCTACCTTTTTAAGCTCAGATACTTGCTGTTATCAAGAGCATAATAGATAGTGCTGCACAGTAGTTAACTGTGTATCATGTGCATGTTTTCACTGCAATAACATGCTCATTTCATTGTAACGCTTTAACGATGGTGATCACATGATAATTCGCATTGACATTACCTTATTATTTTTTGATAATGGAACAATAAAATTGTGTTCACATTATAGTCCTTAAAGGGTTCTTGTTTTAATTACCAAGTAGCCTCTCTGGTAGATTTTATCGTTCATGTGTCTTCTAGCAAAAGCAGCAACATCAGTTTACGATGTTATATTAATGTAATTGCTTTGACACAAGTATATTTCCCATAATGCGTCTTCATGCCAGACTACCAATATGTGCTTGGCTTGAAGCAGTCCACTAATCTAAATGTGTCCAGGGCTATCCGTGGCATAGAGAGGATGTAGCAGCTGTATTCTTGCCAGCTGGAATAAACTTCCAGTTCTAGTCGAACGGACATTTGGATAGTCTTTGTATGGCAGCAACACCATCTGAGCTGCTCTGAGAATGTTCTGCATACAGGAGAATTCTTGCCTGAAAAAAACTTTCAAGTGAAATGTGTGAAACAAGTAAAAGTTTTCTGTGTCCCACAGGGAGGAGGGAGCAGAGGCTCAGGGTATGGAAAGGACCTTCATGAAGACACCTCTCAGGACATAGTGTTAAGGGAACAAGACTTCAGATCTTACTTTCATTCTAAAGCTTTTTACTCCAGCCAGCACTGCTTCTTGGTTTTGTGTTTGCTTGTTTGTTTTTATTTTGTTTTGTTTTTACGTTTGTTTTTCCCATTGCAATTTTAATGCCGATTCATAAAAGCCTTGTGATTGCCAAATAAATTGAAATTACAACAGCTCACTATTGCTGTTCACACTTTTTAGATGGAATATTAAGTATTAGAATATTATGTTGCAGTTACACTTTCTAGAATAAATCTATTGACTGTTGCACCCCTGGGTCCTTAAATAAAATCGGTTAAATATCTCAGCAATCTATTCCAGTGCACAAAATCTGAAATAGAGAACTATCACCCCATTTTGTAAGTTGTATCAATAGCTATATCATTCTTACTATACAATATCTGTATATGTAACACCTCTCTATATTAAACTTTATTATTTTTCTTTGATTTTGCAAATAATTTTCTAAAATGAATTGTGCAATATCCATTTCCATTTCAAACTGCATTTGTAAAAAAACATTTATATTACATAAATATAAAAATAAATGAAGGTGAGCATGATTTAATGTTAATTCTGAATAGAAACATGAATGAGCTAATAATGTTTCCTTCAGAATCACTGGCAAAGTATTTAGTGACGTAATGTGATAAACAATGTTCAATAAATGTGAAATAAAACATTCTGAAAAAAATATCACGTTTGAATAGTCAGAAGAAACTCAAAATGAAGTGCAAGTTTAAATCATATTCTGAAGGATGAGATCAGAGCTGAAATATTTTGCCAGATACTATGGTGAGGAAATACACTCAGTGCTGCTGTTCTGCTGTCTTTGTGTGGCAGTAAAATGCAGAAATGTATAAATCGTGATGCAGTTAAAGTCACTAAAATTCCCTGTCTAGAGACACAGATGATCTGTTGTGTTTTCAGTTACAATTTTACACATTCTCTATTTGGGTAGACATTTAAACTTCATGTTTCACATGCATTTCAGCACTATCTTTTGTGTGCATTCTTTTGGAGCTTGGAGTACCAATTTTCTCAGAATAAGATTCTAATATGCTTTTTAGTGAAAGGTAAAAGTTTGTTTGACAGCATGGACACTCAAGGAAACAGAGTAATTATTCCTTAATAATTTTACTGTTCTATTATTACAGATGAAATAGCAAGGGTTAACAGGTTGAGGTAGGTGCTGTCTTACATAATGAGATGCCCTGTGGGTTATTTCTTTGTTTGAGATTTTTTCTTGCTTTGAGGCAATAGTGCCCTATTCTTGTATTCAAAGAACCTGAATTGAATTGTCTTCTTTTATTTTTAAAGTCAGGGAGGATGTGGCTCTCTCTAGTACTTATCTTTATTGCTTTGTGGTATGGTCAGAGAGAGCCTGCTGGGAGCTCTGTAAGGTTTTTGCCTTCTAAACCAAATACTTTCTTTCCATGATATTTCTTACTTGAACTGGGAGAGGTTTTAGAGTTAAAGTGTTGTATTCATTAGTGATAGCACATTACTTATTACTGTCATAAGCTGGCCCTGAAATTTTGTTTCACAGCAAGTTATAAATGTGCGCACGCTGATATGAACATTACAAAGACAGAATACTAACAGGATTGGTACACTGTTAAGGAGAGAAATCCATAAAAGATGCATTTTACCTAAAAAGGGATTGATTTCTCAACAGAAACAGTAAGAAATTTTCCACAAGAATTTTGTTTGTGTGTACTACATATGTGCATAGAGTAAAAGTCCATAAGAGAACTCTAGGATGTTTTACAGTGTCAAGTAATAAACAGTAATATATTTTTTTCCACTTGGTTTCAACTACTAATATGAAAGAGATGGACTGGAAGGCTGTAAGATTCTTTCTTTTCAAACTTTTAGCTTTCAATTTGTGTTGAATGGAAAAGAAAAGGCAAGTCAATACCTATACTTACAAACATACACTATGAAGAAAATGAATGGAAGCTCAAGAGCGGCACATTGGAAAATAAATAAATAAATAAATGAAAATTTAGAAAGTTTAACCTTATAAATCTATCACTGCATTTACTGTACAATTTACCACACAACTCTGACGCCCTAAAGGTTTACATTACTTTTTTAAACACTATAGACTGTTTAATAAAAATAACAGAATGCACAAGGTTATAGAGATTTATAGCGGTAAATTTGGGCAATATAATTTGTCAAAATAAAATATTTGAATAGGAACAAAAAGGTTTATTCTTAGAAAATAGAAAATAATGAAGACAGATCACTCCATTTATTTAACTGACAATGCATCCATGCCACATCTTTAATTGCTGTTTAAAATTTACTTGGGCGGAACTGTCAGTGATTTCTAACTGACTTGAGTATAAATTTTGTTTGAGGAATCAAGCATCAAGTTTTCCTTCTTTAAGCTGTTTATTTTACTTTCTAACTACGTTCATACAGAAGTGTTTGTATAGTTTGATCTGACTGCAGCAGTTCAGTGCAAATATCAAACAAGAACACTTCATTACTTTTTGCTGCTTAGACGGCTTTTCCTGGGGACTAGATACAATGATCACACAAATAAAAGATATCCTCCTACAGAAGTTGGTATGAAAGCTGCTTGTGCCAGCATACCCTTCCTAGAATTGTATATGACAGTTTCATTAGATATCCCATATGTTTCTGCCTTCATGTATATTGTCACATCAATTCTATAAATTGCCATAGGTCTTAGGGACTAGGGAGGACCTAGGGACTAGGGACTAGGTGAGGACTAGATTTTATAACCTGAATGAGGAAATCCAACTTCATCATTCAATAATTAAAACTCTAGTAGTTCAAAAAAAAAAAAAAACCAAAAAACATAAAGCAACTTCTTTTTTTTTTTTTTTTTTTTTTTTTTTTTTTTTTTTTTATCATAACAAGCTACCTGGCAGTGCTTTGGCAATGAAAAGAGGTTCAGTTAAAATGAGAATAATATATTTTGTGTGTCAGAGGGTCTGTGGAAACAGGAGTATGAATGAAAATTGCCTTGATATTGGAGTACTTCAGGGGAATCCTATGCTAACTTGCAAGTGTGGAGGCAGTGCAATATTCCAGAAATATCCTTGTAACGTTGACTAAGGCTACAGTGTCAGTGCAACAGTCACCGAATTCATTGGTTCAGATGAAAGGTGTTAAAAGTTGAAGATACAAAAGTCTGTTATGGAGTTGAGAATAGGGTGTGGAAATAGAGGATAGTGAATGTAACAAATGTCTCATCACAGGAATTTCCAGAGCCTGATTTTTTTTCTCATCTGACTATTTTTAATTGTTCTGACAACCCCACCACAGTTTATTTCATGATTCCGTTCCCAGGTGTTGGTGACAGTTTTGCTGCTGCTTAAAATACACAGCTTTTTTATATAAGGATAGTAAAACTATATTGAAAATGAGATTTTTGTCCTCTCAGAACAAAAATTAAATGTGTATCCAGTCATATACCAGGCAGCAAGTGATTTGACGACAGCAATATAGAAGGCTGATAACTGCAGGGGGTTGGGATTTCTCTGGATTCATCTGTACTAGTAAATTAAACATACTGAGATTGTCCTTTGTCACTGAGTCCAGCTGGCATGGAATAGCTTTTGTTCACACATTTAAACTCTTTAAGTCCGTGAAAGAGGATGGCTTCATCCAGACTTTATCTTGGGAATGGTCTCTGGCCTTGTCTAACTTCTGAGCCTTGCCCAGGAACTGTTTGGCAGAGTGCTAGCAAACCTGGGCCAAAATCATGGCAGAAAACATGCTGACAGTTTCACAGTATAGACAAGTTCCATAGCCTAGCAATGCTCCCTGGCACAAGCTAATTTGCTGCTTGAGGTGTAGGCTGAAAAGGGCAGCAGCTCTAGCCAGCCTTCAGTTAGTCTGACCTGTCTGCAGGGATAAGTGATACAAAGTGCTCACAAATGCTAGTCTGTTAGAGGGCTCCCAAGGAACTATTCCTGGGCAAAGGCGGTTAATCAGTAGCATGGCTGTGATGGCAGAAGGCAAACTCTTTCTGGGCCTTCCCTGTTAGCTGAAAGAAGCAGAAATGCAGAACAGTTTTTGTCACGGTTTAAGCTGCCTGCTGACAACTGAATGTTATGCAAGCTGTGGTTGGATATTGTTATCCTAAAATATTCCCCTTCTCCTCCTTCATTTACTTCTCTCTTTTCTAGATTATACGTATCTTTGAAGAGCCATGAAAACTATTTAACTGAAAGTTTCATAGTAGAATCCTTCCTTCCTTCCTTCCTTCCTTCCTTCCTTCCTTCCTTCCTTCCTTCCTTCCTTCCTTCCTTCCTTCCTTCCTTCCTTCCTTCCTTCCTTCCTTCCTTTTCCTTTTCCTTTTCCTTTTCCTTTTCCTTTTCCTTTTCCTTTTCCTTTTCCTTTTCCTTTTCCTTTTACTTTTACTTTTACTTTTTCATGCTGCTGTATTGTTTCATTCAGTGCTTCCTATGTCTCCATCAAGAACACTTCAATTTCTGTGCAAGTCATATTTGGTACACTTTATTTCTCTGAAGTATTGTTATTCATTAATAATTATTTTTCCATTTGTTGTTTGGTTTTTAAACACCTGGGGTTTTCAGCAATAGATGCTTACCTAAAACTGCTTACCTAAACTGCTTACCTAAACTTACCTAAACTGCTTACCTAAAAGCAGACAAGACAGCTTGACTTCTCTAAACTTAGCAGATGCAAGTAATTTATATAATTTATATATAACTTTATTTAATTTATAATTTAAAAATATTTATAGTTTAAGATCATCACAGCAAAAGCAAATACAAGCAGAGATTGAAAAGATACCGTCTGTGGTGCTATTTAAAGTTTGACTACAATTGCTCGCTCATATGATGAGATAATGTGAGAGAAAGGAACTAAGAGTCTGAGTGAGAATGGGGCCAAGAGTTTATCAAAGAGGGCACCATAAATGTAGTAAAAATTCAGAAAGTTACAGATAGTAAATATGATAGCTTGTATTAGTTCCTTGCAAAAGTGGTAACAGATGTGACACTGCAGTCCTTCACTGCAATAAAGACAGTAAAATACAAAACTGAACTCTGTAAGACTTTGTCCAAGAAATGGTGCTTTGGGACCTATTCTGGGTGTAAAATATAGACACACGACATAAAATCTACATCTTGTAAAACTACTTGAACTATTTCTTGTATAGAGCCAGTCCAATATCCAGTGCCAGAGAAGGTCTTGGTAAAGTAAAAGGCATACTTAGTTCAGATGGGCTTCAAAGACCACAGTATGTGAGACTGACCACATTTGTCAGCAATGACATGTTAAAAACTGATGTGTTTTTATTTAAAATGTACCACATTGGTTATTCAGATACCTGTGGGTTACTTTTTCCTTTTTCTTTTTTTTCCTTGCTGTAAAAAACACATATCTTGAAGGTTTCAAAGAGATTGGAAGGTTTTAAAAACAGATCAGAAAAAGGATTGTCCTATCCCTATTCAGATACCCTGGGTTTCATGGGTTGTGGCTTTCACAGATAAAACTGCTATTTTGTTGTGACTTTTGAATATCCTTAATATTTTTGTTACAACAGCAGCTTCAGTTAATGGATTGAAAGATGTATTCTTAACCTTACAGCTAAGATACCTGATACAATATATATCGTATCAAGGAATGTAAATCCCCTCGGTTGCTTGAATGCTACATGAAGTCATAATGTTGTTGTTACTGTTAAGCTATAAACAAGGTGGTTATTTTTTATTTGTTCTCAGCTCCTCCCTTCCTGCTGCTTCTACTCCTAGTCTGTGAATCCCTCTGCATAGGTAAATGTGTACTGAGACTTCTGATTGCCTTTGAGTTGGACCAGATGTTTTTCTGTTTCCCAATGAAAGTTGTGCTGCTAAGGAATCAGGTGGCTCTGGGAGTGGCAACCATGTTCAGAGCCCCTCAGCCTCAGGCCTGTGATTTAGATCCATGTCAGAAAATATCTGTTTCTGTCAGATTAATGTTTCCTTGATCTATATGAGATGAGCTCAGCCGTCTTAGATTGGTTTCTAATTAAAGTGTCCATTTTGCTTCTCCTAACTACTAAAACTACCTGCAATTCTGGCACTATTAACACTTTTGCATACTCTTAACATGCTTTGATACCAAAACTCTTTTAGATTCAAAACTGTTTCTTAGCCATATGCTTAACACTACCAATATCTGAGCCACAGATACTTGGAGAAATGCTGTGTGTGCTTGCCCCTAGCCAACTGTTTTTGGCCACTGGCAGGTTACAGGGATAGAGAGGCCTGTTGACTGATTCAATGCACTTGCTCTTATATTCACCAAAGAGGCTGCAAATTCATGGCTTCAGAGGAGGAAACAAGGTAAATGTCAATCCTGTAACTAGCATTAAATTTCACTATTTTATCCAATATTGCAATGATTTTTGAAAAGCCTTATGTTAGTAAAATGTTTCTAAAAAGATTTTACTCTTTTATAGAGGTCTGTGCTTTAGAAAAACCCTCTATTGCCTACTTCAACAATTTTGCTGCATAGCTCTGCTTGCAGCAGAGAAATCAGTTCTCTATGACCATCTTGGTGCTATATATATACCATAGCTGGACTTTAAATAATCTCTGACAAAGGCTCCTGTTATCATGAGAAGGATATATCTGTCTTCAAAGATTAATTGGAAAGAGAAGGTGGTGTTAAGCGTAATTAAAATTCTAAGTAAGGCTCATCTCACTGTTTAAGTGGAAATTTCCATGGGGAAACTGAGCTAGTTCGAGACATGTCCTGGAACACCTTGCTGTAGTGTGTCTTATGCAGATTTTTTCATAGGACTCCAGGGAAATGCATCCTACCATCGTGTACTCCAACAAATTGTTGTACTGCCAGACTTAAAATAATTGCAGCTATCCCTAACCCATGAGCAGGCAGTTATGGTAACATTTATTTCAGTTTCTTTTGCCTTCCACATCATGACCTGAAAGTCCCCAGCCTTTCCTGCACAGAGAACTTTATACTAGTGGAGGAACTGTCATGAAGCAGCACTTATACATGTTCAAGCATCATAGAGATGCTACACTAGCTTCTTAAAAACTAGTAATGAGAATGGGAAAAAAGAGCATGAATGAATACCTGAATGGCAAGATTTTTGATTTTGCTTGAAGTGAAGAGTCAGGATGGAAAGGAAAAGGGGATGGAAAGAGTTTACTGTGATAAAGGACTGAAGCAAGAACAATAATCTCAGGCTAACATTGAAGAAAAAAAAAAAAAAAAAAAAAGCTATTTTAATTGTTCAAGCTAAATAAAATCCAGAGAAATATGGCAGTATACTTTCAACTATGAGATGGAAGTTATCAAGGTTATCATTATATGAAACAAGAATAAATCTGTTTCTAAAAAGAAATTAATGTTGACAGGATTTCTTAAAGTGAAATCAACTGTGCTGCCAACTTCTGTGAACCATTTTAATGATACATTTAGGACATCTGTACAGCTGCAGTGAATCTACAGAGAAAAGGGAAGCCTATACACGCTCTTCACTGCATTTTAATAAGATTCATGTTGTAGATTATAGCAAAGTGTTGTACTCTTGCTGTGCAGTTGTCTCTTTGAAATCAGAAGACCAAAGCCTTGGATGGGAGCCATAATGTAAATACCATGAAAAGGGGAGCATAGAAACAGTATTTAAAGCTCACTTTTGCCTTCTCCTGCTGCTCAATGCAAGCTGTTTCCCTGTAATGTGTTAGATTAGCTCGAAGTCATTCTGAAATTATTGTGGGTTGACAGGGGCACAAGTGACTGAGGGTGGAAGGGGGGTCACATGAAAGCAACTCATTTTTATTTAACACTGCCCAATTTGCATTATATTCTGGAAGTAACCTTAAATGCATGTTATAAGAAGCCAGAACCATATGGGCCTCTGTTCCACTTCAGAATAATGTTTGTAGTACATAACACATTAGGGATAATGCACACAGTTTTTACACGTGAAATGATGACATCAAGCAAAACAGGATCCCTAGAGGATTTCACTCTGTATTTACATTATTTCTCCAGTTTGTCAGCTAAGACAAATCAGTTAGGATATTGCTTATCTTTGTTTCTGGTAGAAAAGCTGCTTTTTCCACTCTTGTTTCTTGTCATTGTAGTAGAGAGCTAATCTCCTTCAATCTTTTGTGAATAAATATATTGTTCTTCTGTAATCATCTAGCTTTTCTTTTGGTTTAACCCAGATTGCTTTATTACTTAGTGCTCATAAACAAATTATTTCCACAGTTTTTAGCTGTTACAACTTTTGTTTATTTATTAAGTACAGTTTGAAAAATACAGAATTCTGCCTCAGTTCAGTCACAAACTCAGATGGAAGTTGTCAATGGTGCAATATAAAAAGCCTGTTTGCTCTAAAATTTGGATAGTGCCTAGGTATAAAGAGTTCTTACTTTCCTTCCCTTCCCATCAGGTTATTATTTAGGTGTATTTATACAACTATATACAAAGAAATTTAGGTCTGTCACAGGAAATGCGTGGCTCATTTCTGACAGTGAGAATATATGGTAAATATTTGGTCCATGTAGATTGGATACTATTGATTTTGGTTATTAATGTTATGTGGAAATAAAGCCAACCCTGAAGAAAGGAAAATCAAGTAATTTCTTATAAAGGTTTCTGTTTTTCCTTCTGAGATGGTTTAATCTGTCAGAGGGGCTAGAAAGTCCAACATATATTCAACTTAATGAATCATTCTGGGATGAGGTGAGCTAAAAAAGCATAGAAGTATAATGTTTTATAATTCTCTATTTGTCTATAATTACTGGTATGACTGGTATGAAGTTACATGTATGATATGACTAGTGTTTCCAGATTTCAGTATATATGGTCACACATGAGATAGCTTCACGTGCACTAACTGTGAACTTGAAGTGCCAGCGAGTGAAATGTGGCAGCATCCCAGATAACTGGATGCAAATGTGAGATTTTTATGTGGTATGAACAAAAGAAATAAAGGAAATTTCCTGAAACAATGGAAGATTGTTAATGAAAAGAGAGGTGGTTAGGAGCTGATGACAAGTTGTCTTGAAAGGAGAGGTCATCAGACTTGGAATGTGTTGTGGAAAGTTTTAAGGACTGATGTGGTTGGTAATCTTAATACTCAGTAGGTATATGCTGGTAAAACTTGTTAACGATAGGAAGTTGAGAAGTGTTACCATTATGAAGGGGATCAAAATACCATACAGAAAATACTAATGACTTCCAAGTGTGTAGTAGTAGAAATTAGATTTATTTTAGCAGTAGTAGATTGTGCACTTTGGGAACAATAATAAGAAATTATTTTATAAACTAGAAATTATTCGGTTAGCAGCCACTGAAGAAAGGCACAATCTGGGTACACTAGGAAGAGAAAGAATTCCTATCAACCATCTGTGTCATGTCCAATGAAAAACAGTTAATTTGGCATTTGTATGTGCCTGGTGAAGTTTTTTCCAGTGGAAACAAAACTAAACCATTATCTTCTGCACTAGAGATACTTCATAAGGAAAGAGTGACTGGAAGAGGTGCAGAAAAACAATATTAGAGTGAGTAGAGAAACAAAAGGAAATAGGAGGAAACTAAAAGTGTGGCATTTTTTACTCTAGAAAACTAAAGTAAAAACAATGCTTTGTTTTTTAAATAGATTTTTTTTCCCAATAAATATAATTAATTTTGGCATGAAAACCTAATTCTCCTCTGAGAAACAGCTTGGACAGGAAGAACGTGTAGGCAGGCTTATTATTTACATGACATCAAGGTCCTGTAAGAAGAAATCTGTAACAAATGAACTGGTTATGCACTGATGGGTTATATAAGAGGCAGATTCATTCATGAATTGCCTTAGAAAATATGTGTGGATTTGGGCTGACAAAGGGCACATGCACTGTTCTCAGTGCTCTTAATTGCTCCCTCCCCAAACGTGCAGGGGAAAATAATGCTTGTATGATATTTTGGATATGAGAGTGGTCTTACTTATGGTACCTCAAGGACTCAAGTATTTGTCTTGCTTCATGTCCATAAGCCTGTGCTTATTTAGGCTAAATTCCTGTTGGAAAGTCCATCCATGCAGGTGCCAAGAATGCTGTATCCACAGCACTCTGCTTCAGGCAGTTTTCATGAAATGGGGGGGTGGGGGAGGAGGAGGTTGGAACAGTGTCATTAGCTGGCAGCATGCAATAAAAGGGAGCTGCTGGCAGAGTCATAAGAGTCATAAGAGAAGCGTGACTCAAGGGCAATCAAAGGGAAATCGTTTTGGTCATTGGATAATGATGAATCTGTCAGACAAAGAAACTCTGTGTGTGGACATGCCTGTTTGTAATTTTGCTCTGAGTATAGCGTATATCAAGGCAGAAAGACATTAAAAGGATCATATAATGGCAACAAGGTTATAGCTGCTTTGTCTGGGAAGTGCAAAGTCTGAGAAAACCAGTATTGGGCTAATTAGAGGGGAAGAAAGAAAAAAAGTGATGTGATTGAAGCATATATGAGGATTCCTGTGAAAATGAATGCCAGACCTGAAGCAAGAGAGTAATTAACAGCCCGAAGGATAAAAAGATCTTATGGAAAAGTCAGTCCAGGACAAATGCCTCTACCCTGAAGATAATGAATGACAATATGATCGAACAGGAATAAGAGTCTCAAAACCTAAATGTAAGAAACAATGATAGAAAATTACATTTGTATGTAGCACACTCAATTGGACATCAACTCTGGGGGTTAAACCTGTATATGTTTAGAGCTGAAATCACGATCATTTTTCACTGTATTTGAAAGACTGAGTCTGCCTACAGAAATGTCCTGTTGTAAACCTGCCATTATAAGGCCTGGTAGATAGGAAAGCAACGAATCTGTGGTTTTAAAGGGGTAGAAGAAAACCTGGAATTTCCTTATTCATTCTATCAGTCCCATACATGTACATAAGCAGTAGAAGTCCTTGCTAAAGGACAATGAACTGAAGAAAGAGTACGAAAGTTAAGAGAAGTCTGGCAAATTCATGGAAGAGATTTTCATTCAGAGTACTTAAAGAGATATAAACTGTAGCTAGCTCAGGTAATCATGGAGCATGTGATTAGAAGCAGGGGAGGATGTTCTTTTTAAGAACTGTCTATCTTCTTTTTAGAACTATCATGTATGTCTACCTTGCTGTTATACTTTTCCCTAAGCATGTACTCATCAACACCATCACAGAGCATACCAACTAGATACACCTTTGCTCTGACCCAGCAAAGTTGATCTTACATAAATGGTTATTTAACTGCAAATCAAATATATATATATTTTTTGCCTTTTTTAAGGCAAAAGCTTCCCTTCTTTTTATAGAGCTATATTTCCTAGCTAGAAAAATTGCAAGAAAATTCAGTCACAGTTATTTTAATATTCAGGTCTCTGTCACACACAGATGAGACTCGATACTTTGAAAATATTATGACCTAAGGAAATAATAATGTTCTCTACATGTCCCTTGCAAAAGAGTTTACTGAGAGCAGTCATGTAGTAGTAGAAGAGTAATCCCAGAAGAGGCTGGAGGTGCAGAACTGTAGTCCTGTTTCATCATGGTGGAGGATTCAGGGATAGAAACTGGGTAAATTCCAGGAAATCTTGTGGTAATATTGGTGAATGAGAAATATGAGAATATTGTAATATTCTTATTTTGAAAGGGTTGCAAAAAGGCTAATATTGGTATAATTATGTAGTTCCTGATAGATGATATATAAGCTTTCTTTTAATATATTATATTGGCTTTTTAATCCTCAAATACTCCCTTATGAATTCCATTAGAATTCCAAGGCCTCAATTCAGTGGTTCTTAACTATTCATATTTGGGCCCATGTTGTCCTACAGGGCAGCATAACATAGTCTGTGTAATGACTGCAGATTAAAAAATAAAATACATTCTTACGCCTGCAAGCATGGAGACAAAATGTGGAAAAATTGGTAGTTTGCATTATTATCCCAACTTGTATTAGGTTAGAAATAAAAGTTCCTCTGGGGCGTATCTGAAAAATGCATTGAATAGCGCAGACTTAGAAAGCTCTCTGCAGATCTGGGAATGCTGCTATCTCCTACTGAATTTGCAATAACCATTCTCTCCTGAGCTCTTACTTCCTTTTCTCTTCTTCCTTTGTAAATACTGTGAAGGTCACTCTGACCACAGTTTACCCCCTGGGAATACATTCTTTGGTATTTTCCATTTTATGTTGCCATCTAGGAAGTGAGATAGAATTGTGACATTCTTTCTCATTGCATATAAAAGAATGAGTAATAATGGATAAAAGCACAGCATAGCTGATCGAGGGAAGTGTTTTGTCCCACTCTACACTGTACTGGTACAGCCTCACCTGGAGCACTGTGTGCAGATTTGAGCAACACAATACAGAAAGGACATAAAACTATGAGAGAGTGTCCAAAGGAGGGCTACAAACATGGCAAAGGGTCTACAGGGCGAGATGTATGTGGAGTGGCCAAGGTCGCTAAGTTTGTTCAGCCCAGAGCAGAAGAGGCTGAGGGGAGGCCTCTCTCTCTCTCTCCCTCTCTTTCTCTCTCTCTCTTCAATAGTACAGTGAAAACATAAAAGCATTCAGTAGGTTTGCCTAAATTAAAGCCCAGATAAACACTGTTTGGTGCAAAAGTAATTTTTGTCACCCTATGTGCAGAAATTCTTTGGAATGGAAATTGGACCATTCTTCAGAATTCACTTCCCACAGCTGTTTCATTCTGATTACATAGAAGGGAGCCTGTGCTAATGTTTTGCCCAAATATAAATCTCAACAGACCGAAATACATGTCTGGCATTTGTGGGAGCTTGAGTTTTCAGGAAGTAGCACTCATTTTTTAATATGGCTGTTTCTTTTGGAAGTAGTTAAATGTAGTTAAATCCAGAGGCATGGGTCATAGACACAAGGTTATCTTGTTTAGTATATTTATAAACATGGCCTATGCAAAATAAAATTTCAATGCTAGACATCTGCTTTCTCTTAGTAGTTTAAAAAAATGGGAAGCACAACCCCCATAAAATGTTCATTAGGTACATATTCCTTTAATTTATCATATTAAATACAACTCTAAACCTAAGTAATACAGTTCTGTTTTTGTTTGTTTGTTTGCTGTTTGTTTTCTTCTGAGCACATATAGATTTTATGAGTGGCATCTGAACAAGAGTTTGAAATATTGTTGAATGATTCATAGGTTTTTTTTTTGTTTGCTTGTTTTTTTAATCATATATCACTTTGAATAATAGAACAAACCATTCTTTATGGCAAACTCATAGAGATTTTTTTTTTTTCAGAAAAGTATTCTGTGGCAACTTCTTGTTTTCTCTCTTATGGAATTGTGAGTAATTGTTATAATTAGGGATAGGTTAGTGATGGTCCACCAGAGTGGAAAAGACAAGTTAACAAGCATAGTAGTCTGGAGATCAAGGTTTTATATTGGAAAATGGGTGAGGGAGATGAAACAGAGAAGTCAGAATCAGAAGCTGGTGTTTCTCCTGGTGTTTGTGGCAGTGAGCAGAATTCAGTGATTCATAACCATAGCTTAGGGAAAAAAAAATTTCATAGTGGTGAGTTCTACTCATCAATCCATTTTCTTTCTGATTTGTTTATATTTGTCAGAGAATGATGTGTAATGCCTGCTGCCATTCTTTTTACTGTTAATCATCTGGAGTGTAATTCAATTGTCTCTCATATTCTTTTGCATTAGAAATCTTAAAAAGTATTTTTTTTTCCTAAAAACAGTCATTTTCATTCTATGCAAGCCAGGATTTTTAGTATACGTGTATATCTTAAGTACTTTCATATGTCTTTTGAAAATGATTTCTGGGGTTCTTCAAAGAGGAGAGTTATAACATGTTTTTGTGATTTGGCCTCCATGCCAGTAAGCTGCCCACCTGAACAAAAATAACTCTCTTGCCTCTACCATCCACTAGAATGTGTTTAAAAGAAACTGTGCTCTTTGTATTTTACATCATTCTGCAGATGGAAACTTCCAGAATTTGAATGACTTGCAATTGAAAATCCTTATTTTCAGTTTTAGATCTCAGTTCTGCAGCTTTTCCCGATCATTTGAATGGGTTATTCGGGCAAATAAAGACTGAAAGACTGGGTCCACATTACATACCCCTTAAAGGTTTGCATCTGCAATTACTCAGCTTCAAATTTTACCATCAACTTGTCTCATTTAAGTCATGGCTAAATGTATTTCTGTGGAGTAACAATTAATTCCTGGTGGCAGCTGCCTGTTCTCAAATCACATTCTGTACCCCTGTGCCTGCAATGCATGCAGTTAATGATGACAGAGGACATGGAAATGTTATTACAGTCCTACCACTTAGAGACCCTTATTAATTACATTCAGGGCTACCTGTGATCAGTTACAGTGTCTACTTAGCATGATCTGTACAGAATTGTGACTGTATGGAGAAAAATAATAAGGAAGAATTAATTTTGAGAAAGTGTCTACTTTTTATGCTGTCAAGGACAAGAAGGCATTCATCATAAACAGGAAAAAAAATCATATTGAGATATTATTTCTTAGTTGTCTAATTTATAAGTCTTGTCTCCTGGTGGAATATCTGAAATCTAAATGTTAGGTTTTAAATGAATGAATATATTAATTTCTTCTTATTACTAATCCTAAAACCAAACAAATAACAAAAAAAAAATCACTGTTTTGTGAGGTATGTTAATGCTCTTTGGGTTTACTACGGAATGTTTGAGAAAGGAAGGAGGAGGAATAGCATTAACTGAGGCATGCACTTAGAAGCTGGGGAAACCTACTGCTTTTCACAGCAGACTGTCACATCTTTGGGACATGTTAGACTTGTTTGTACACACATCACCTGTTCATGTGGAGAAGGGCAAAGGTGGGACTTCACTTCAAGGGAACTATTAGCATGAAAAAAGAGGTAGAGAATGGCTGCTAGGTAGGATGGAATAAGTGAAAGCGGAAGCCATATTCAAGAGCAGAAGTAGGTAGGCTATGGCATTTTCTTGCCCTCTTAAAATATGCTCAGGCATTCTAACTTTAAATTGCCTCCTCTCTCATTACTATTTCTTTCCATTGCATAAGGAGATATTTTTCAGCACTGAGCAGATGTGAAAAATGGAATCACCATGTCTACTCTTATAACAAATATCACTTATCCTCCTGAAATATCCGTGTAGTTGCTGGGAACAAGCATTTGTAAATAAGGTAAATAGTGGTATCTGCCCTGCTATTTTGGCAAAGTAAGTGAAGCACAAAAGATTCTCACAATAGGTCCAGTATTACAGAGCAAAACTGTCATTCCTCAGCTTTCCACTTGCTCTTTGACATTGTTTCCTCCCATTTCCATTAATTTCTCAGAACATCTGTGAAATAATCAGCATATGGCCTTCCTGTGTGATTGCTAATGAGCTTATTAAAAGCTACAGCACAAAATTACGGTTGCATGTGACTTTGCCTTACTTTACACCCAGCTTTTAATTACCTGAAAACACTTTATGAAATACTGCAAGTTAATAACTTTACAATGAGAAAAAAACTCTCTAATGTTATTGGAAATTGAATTCAGTTTGTGGGG
Source organism: Anas acuta (assembly GCF_963932015.1). Lineage (NCBI taxonomy): Eukaryota > Metazoa > Chordata > Aves > Anseriformes > Anatidae > Anas > Anas acuta. The sequence continues at coordinate 15,245,713 of NC_089017.1, forward strand.
GGTACTAAGTTTGGCAGAGAAGTTTGTTAGCTTGTACTTAAAGCAATGTTTCTCTCCAGGCTGCTGCTACAGAGAACATGTATGACAATCCTAATGATGAAATAATGGATACTGTAGATGTAAAGTGTATCTAAGCTGTGTAGAGATCTTGTGCTAGCTCTTTACATAGTGTTAAATATCAGTCTTAATCCTAAAATAACAGTTTGGTATCAGAAGAATGTAAGACTATTTAAGGAATTAAAAAAAAAATCTAGATTCTTAAAATTCTAGAATTTCTAAATTCCTAACGATTTCTGTTTTTGTGCTAAAAAAAAAAAAAAAAAAAAAAAAAAAAAAAAACAGATTTTCATGTCTGAAAAATACTTCAGAAAAAGAGCAATTAGGAAACAGGAAAACATTATGTTTAAGAAATTTAAGAATTACTGCTTAGGAAAGCATAACACCTCTGTGCAGGTGTTATGCTTTTTTTTCATGTGTTTCTTTTCTGCTTTTCAAGACTTCACAGTGAATGAAATGATTTAGTGTGTCTTGTTCATTTTAAGCTAAATACGATGTCTGTTCCTCACCTTTTTATTTTTGCAGGTCAAACTGCACAATGGTAGGAATTCAGTGGAGTTAACAGCACTAATCATTCCCCTTGGATGGTTTCTGGGAGGGGTTGATCTGATTCAGTCTGCTTCATTTTCACTAATTTGCTGATTAGGTTCCTCCTCCTGTCATTGTTCTGATCTTCATTGGGCCTCTATGTTTGCAGTGGTTAGATTTTAGACGGGTAACCTAACACAGGTAAAAGGTCGCAACAATTAATTTCAAAATTACATAAGCATTTAAAGCACGTCTTCCTTCTTTCTTCAGTTTTATTATAAAGCCTCTCTGTCGCTAGGATATGGAGTGATGGTTTGTGTGAACTGTGAGTGACAGGTACCTTTCTGTGTGTGTTGCCTTCAGCAAGGCAGCAACTGAAATAAGCGTAGTGTGCAGACACTTCAGTGGTGCCTCAGGACATCTTTATGGAGCTCTTGAGCTTGGGACAGCAATGTGCAGAGATCAGTATGAACCTGCTGACAGGAAACAGTTATTTCTACCACCTGATATAAACAAATGTCCCTTCTGTATGAGGAAGATAAGAGACACTTACTGACAGTTCCAAAGGCATCACAGATCCCTTATAAACTTTCAGGACAGTTGGTGCAGCAATAGTATTACTGCTTATTCTATCAAACTAATTTAAGCTTATAAGTTCTTGGGAAACAAACAAAAAAAAAGTCGTAGTGATGTTACTGCCAAAGCATATCAGTCTGGACAAGTGGATTAATTATCCATTCATTATCCACACAGAGCTATAAATGGTTTGGGGCTACAACCCAATTATTATAAAATCTCTCCAGTGTTGCTCTTTTTAGATTATTTCAAATCATTTTAGCTTCAGCTTCATTAGATACATATATTTTTCTTGGTGTTTCCAAATTCTTTCATCAGCTGTGCAAGTGTGAGGCACATCTGGACTGTCTTGTTATTTTATGCAACACGCATTTTTACAGCAGTACACAAGATGACCAGCTGAGATAAGTCTGTGTTATTCCTTTGGCTTCTGTGGAGATACCCTGACCTACATGAGCACAGGATGTAGTCCAGTACCAATTAACAAATTAGCTAGTGTTCTTTAACATCATCTTCCTTCTTCCTCATTGTTATTCAAAAAAAAAAAAAAAAAAAAGTGAACAGTAATGTTGACACCTCTCTGTAATGGTTCAGTGTGTATTATTTATGTAGATAGCAGCTTCAAACTCAGGTAGACTTTCTGAAGAGCCAATTTAGTTTAAACATAATTATTACAGCTGAGAAAAAGGCATCCAATTGTCATTAAAAGAACAAATTGATCAACAATTCAAATTATATTAACAAAACAAGGACAATGTAAATTTTTAATGTTAATATGTTACTGAAAGATCTCACATCTTCCATGCATTTAAATCATTGTGCATGGTGGGGCAGTTTAGCCCTTGTTTCTGCCTTCAATGATTGGGTTAAGTGCAGCTGACAGTGTTAGATTTGGTGTGCTTGCAACCTAGAAACCACAAGGATGAAGATCCTAAACACAATTACTGATGTGATTATTGTGGTGATTAGGAATATATTATTACCATGGAGAAATTGTTTTGCAGTATAGCACAGGTTGTGCCTCACGAGTACATTAATACTGACAGTAAAGTGTGTCTTTGTCTTGTCTGTGTCCTGACACTGCTTATAGAACTGGATTCAGTAAAATTCATTCCTGTTATGCTGTCTTAGGCAAACCTCAGGTAATTCTGTCATTTGCTGGAACCTGAGTGACTCATTCAAAGTTGTGTGGTTTGTTTCCATGTTGGTAAACATCTGGACTTCAGTTTTGCCCATTGATACAGGGATGCAGCTCTTTTGATCAGCGAGGGGTGTTGCCCACAAAAGGGCAATCATTCTTAATGAAAGCATACGACCAAGGATTAAAGTTTCTATACTTTTTTATTTCCTTCTTTTCTTTCTTTTGGCTTGCCTTTCCAAGGTGTTGTTGTCTCATATAACCACATAAATTTGACATAACAAAACACTGTATTATCCTTTTTCCACATCAGGAAAATAAAGTGCTTCTCCAATTTGTCTTTGAACTGTATCTGGTTTCAACAGAATAAGAGAAATTCAGGATTGTAATTGTGACACCTATCCCTGTTCTTTATCTCTTTTACATAGAAACACAATTCTGAATCCTTTGAAACTTCAGTTTTCTGCTTCAAAATCTGAGAGTAGGCAGAAATAAGAGCTGTACAGTAAATCATTAAAGGCAAGAAATACCTATTGAAGAGCATTTGATGGGAATTGCATTGCTTTGTTGAAGCCAAAATCCTCTGATTAAATTTCTAGTGGGGTTCTGTATAGAATTTCTGCCCATAGTCAGGAAGTAGTATAGTACAAAATAATTTGTAGATACCTGTGTCTGTCACATCCCAAGTCAGTGTTCTCACTACCATTGGTATGACTGTTCTGAAGTGTTTGTTCCTTTATCTTGTTTTGATTTCCCCCCACACACACACACACACAAATATTTTAAGTGTTTTGATTTTATTGGGATGTCCTCAGGGAGTTTTTTAAGTAACCCATCTTTCTTGATGGAGAAAAATTGTATATTTTTCTTATGGCTTCCCTTTGAAATTTGCTAATTTCCTGACAAATTTTTATTGACACTTAAAAGGAGTAAAAAGTGAGTCAAATTTCAGGTTTGACTCTCCTTGCAACTTGAGCTAATCTAATTGTGTTGTCTTGTGACTGTGCAGACTAGGTCTAATTAGCTCTGGTTGAGCTTCAATAAGACCTTTAAAAATGTATATTATTTGCATACGTTTTCATGTATTGCATTGTGAAATTAAAGGTTATTTTAGCAACATGAATTACTGGTGTGATTTGGAGTTTTCTTAAAAGCAATTAGTGGCTAGAAGACATTTCATTTTTCTGGATTCTTTTGTATTATGTGAATATTCCGAGATGAGTCAGCACTGATTTGACATGAAATTGCAGATCGTAATAATAGTAAGCGTGACTTTCCTGGAAGGATTCTTCATTAAGAAAAAACTAACCATTATTTATTTCAGAAGCACCAGTTATCAGACTAAAACCTTATGGATATTCCAATGTTGTTATACCAAAAAAGAAAAAAATAAATAAATCAGTCATTGTTGGCAGCATCCAAACTACTGGAGTTGTGATTTAGCAGGTGCTTTAATTTCGGGCATTTCAGAACTGAAATGATATCTGAATTAATTTACAAGCTTGGAAAAGAAGAATATGCATAAATAATAGCAATGTTACCATGCTGTCAACTGAAAAAAAAAAAAAAAAAAAAAAAAAAAAAAGCTTAAAGTCTATACTGGAAATGTTGAGTTTTTTGTTTTGTTTTGTTTTGTTTTGTTTTGTTTTTCCAGTCTTTTCCTATAGTTGTCCTGGTTTCAGTTAGGACAGAGTTAATTTTCTTCCTAAATTCTGGTGGAGTTTCAGATTTGAAGTACATTATTTGCACTTAAAGGAAAGTGCTACCAGAAAGTGGTGGGCTTGTTTTTTCCCTTTTTTTTTTTTTTTTTTTTTCTCTTTTCTCTGTTGACTAAGCATCTCCAAAATTATTAAGTATTTAAGCACATCTGCTAACTTTTAAGGCTCAACACCTTCAGTCTATCATGGGAACAGAAATTATGAGGGAACAGAAATTATGAACCTGTAAATTCTTCTGAGAACAGCCTTCCTTCAAAGAAATATGGAGCAAAGATATCTTAAATTGATGAATATTAGTTTTTCTAAGAAGGGCAACGGATGATGAATATTGTGGACTGAGATGGATTGAACTTCTAACTAGAAAGCAGTATGGCCGGTACGGCCAAGTGGGAGTGAGTCCAAGAAAAAATAATGTGGAGATGAAAATAAAAGTCTAAATGATTTAGAAGAGCTAGAGAAGAGGACAGCTGAAGGTTTTTCTGTCTTCTCCATGTGCTTTATATGAAACAAAGAAAGCAAAATCAAGGAACAGTGGATGAACCTCATCCAATGTAGTTTACCTTTTTGTGGTCAGGAAAGTCCTGGGGATTCAAGTAGAATTGAATTCCCGAATTCAAGTGTCTTAACAGCTAAAATCAGTACAACCTGTTGGTTAACCCTAATTACAGTGTACACAATGTGCATGTATACACACGCATACTGTATGGTTTTCAGTAAGATACATTTTACACAGAGATTCACCCTTGTTGCCACTGGCACATTTTAAAAATTTTTGTAACTTTTTGGACTGCATTAGCAGGAGCACGCACCTCTACTCAGCACCTATTAAACTGCATCTGCAATACTCTGTTAAGGCCAACCCTGCCCTCCTCAGGTTCCCCAACATACAAGAACGTTGTCAATATACCTGAGCACGTTTGGCAGAGGTCACTAAGATGCCCAAGGTGTTGGAGCTTGAGACCTGTGAGAAGACACAAAGTCCTGTGCTTGCTCAGCTTGGAGGAGGGAATGTTTCGGCTGGATCTCACAGCAGCCTTTCCATACCTGTGGCGAGGTTTTAAGAAAAAGTGTTTTGCATCATGAGGAGAGTCAAGCAGTGAAAGAGGTTGCCCAGTGAGCTTTTACAGTCTCATTTTTGGACATTTTCAAGATCCAAATAGATAGAGGTCTGGTCTGATCTTACAGCCTTGGGCTGGAGGCTAGGCTAAATTACTCAAAGTCCCTTCTGATGTGAAGTATTCTGTGACCCTAGAATTAGCCACAATATACAACTGCATAATCAATCAGTCTACAGCTAAAATTTACTGCAAAATAGTTGTTGCAGTGGGATTTAAATTCCTGTGGAGCTTAGACTTTTGGAATAAATTTGTGTAAAAGTGGAAGTGGAATGCCTCACAATCTCCTTTTCTCTGACTATAAAATATAAAATTTTACTATTGTAGTTCTATTGGTGGAGGGTGGAAGTTATTATTTATTACCATGCTCTCAGCTAACATCAATATCGCAGCAATACCCTTGGGATAAAGAATAGGTATGCCAGAAAATCAGCCATTTGAGTTGTTGTGAGCATGGATAGGAGCTCTGCTATGGTATTTTACTGCTACAGGATACTGATGTTACTATGACATAATGGGGAAAAGGCACTGAGGATATGCCTATACAGTCAGGTTAAGAGGCTCAGTGTATTTACACTGGTATAGCATTGTAGAACTATCACAATTCTGTGTCCATCCCTGTAGACATGTTCTTCAAAACAGATTGAAATTGGTATGTGAGGACAGGTGAGCCCTATTTCTTTTAAAACCTGATGGGTCTAATCAAGTTTGGCCTGATATGGCACACAGTAAGGATGAAATTTTTCTCTCCACAACATCTGTGGAATGTGGACACTGGAAATGATCCTTATGAATCCTTCTGGGACATGTTAATGAGGAGCACTATATGTCAACTAATTGTTACAGTAAAATAAAATCAGTATTATCAATATACGCTTCATCAGTTAATTTAAAATGCAGTCAAACACTAACTTTACAATAGATAAGCAAAATAAAGTCAATAGAATCTACAAAATAAAATCAATACTATCAGTGTGAACCAATCAGTTTATTTATACGGTAGTAAAACACTAGTACTGTTTTCTGGCTGGATGATATGAGTGAGTATTATAAAGGGAGAAACATCTGTAGTATGTGGTGAATATTTGCAGCTGTTTTGCCTATGTGAGCTGGGGGCTAGTAGGAACATTTTTGTGCATCTTCATCTTAAAAACAAAAGCATCTTCAGAAAAGTAGGGGATTGTGCTTTGAGCACAGGAAATTTAGGAGCCAAGGACTTGGCTGTAAGAGTACATAATTAATAGCTACCATTTGAACTGTGACCCAGTTCTGATATAGAGTATTGAGGGAATCCTTCCACTCACTAGTATTTGAGGTTCCTAACTGGTAGGTTTATGAGTTTGCTGCCAAGCTACCCACTGAATCATGATGCATATGTCCCATATGGACAGTACAGCATCAAGGAATACAGTCTATAAAGTCCACTTAATTACAGTTTTTTTTCCTGAAAAAGCCTCTACTGCATGCTGCTGTATTGAAGAGATGGACTCCACTGACTGTTCTTGTCTAAATCCCATCCTTTCCTTTTGAGAAGAACGTACAACCCAAAAGGCATCTGCAGTTTTTGGAGGAAGAACAGCTGAGTGAGGGAGCATGTGGCAGGCTGTGAGCAGAGAGAAGGAAGAGAAAGTGGCATGTGATAGGAAAACATTAATAAGAAGAGTGGAAAGAATTCTTAGGAGCTAAAGTTTATTGTCAAAATTGGTAAGGTTCAGAGGCAAGTTCGTGTATGCTGCATGTTACACAGAGGCACTTAACTCCTCCCAGCAACAAATCTATTTAAAATCTTATTTAATAACATATTTATTTAGGTCCCCTCTCAGACTACCATTCTATTCATTCTGAAGCCACTAGGATTTCATTACATTAACAAAATCTGCCTAATGTAAGCAATATCAGCGGTGAAATAAGGCATAATTGTTCACAAGTCAGGAAGTCTGGTTCCGTTTCCAATTTTGTCACTTTTGAGAAGCAACTGTCCTCCTGCTCTTTTGCCCTGTATATACAGACACTTTCTTTTGGAAGTATCTTTAGGTTCAGTTTTTGATGCAGTGGGTGGATCTTCAACTAAACTGAGATGACTTCTCCTTACAGAGCTCTTTTTTTTCCAGAAGGACACTTTTTGTTGTTTTTATTTTGTTTTATTTTGTATTAATATTTAATACTGGGAAAGTGTAAGTGTAGGAGAACAACAGTTCATTCTCTAGTCAAAGTGAAATATTGATGATATTTTGTAATTCTCTTGATCTTCTGTCCGGGAGGTAAATTATTTAATTCAGCTAGAGGTGTTTTGGTCGATTTTGTCAAAAATTGAGGTAGAAGTTTATTTGCTTCTAGCCTGTTTTCCCAAATTAAACAATTCCATAATGTGAGGCAAAACATCTAATGCATATGTCTAAAACATCCTAATGCATATTCCTTCATATTTAATAATATATGGGGCATCATGGCTATTCTGAGCAATAGCTGTTACATAGAATCTTTGGGAACACTATGCCACTCATCCCCTATCCTCTCCAGCATTTGTTTCTCTTTCCATCACCTAATACAAGTGTGGGACCTGGAATAAATTTTCTCTTCTTCATTTAATTTAAAAAGACTTCACACATCTTTGTTAAATGAATTTCACACATTTCAGAAACTTGTGAGCTTGTGTGGCAAGAACAATCATCAGTTTTATTGTAAAACCTAATTCCTATTTACAATAAGCCCCCAAAACTTAAAAAAATCTGTGATTCAGCAGCAGTGCAAGTTTTATAAGTGTGCAGGCTTATTTATACAGGGAATGATTAAACTGTCTGCCTAATGTCTCTAGCTGCCAAATACTGCTTCTTTGGTAACACTGTTTCTTTTTTGTCCCAGCATTTTTTTCTTTGTCTGAAGACTTATTTCAGGTAGTTGTACTTTTAAAGATACTCTTGTTGTGTACTGTACAGGCTTGTGTACCTAAAAATACAGTTGTTTAACCTTTCCAACTATAAATATTTTTGCATATAAAATGTTTGACAAGATAATCCTCATGTGTCAGAAAGCTGTTCTGAGGCAGTATGCACAGAGCAAACATCAAGCAGAACAATCAGATAAAATTATATTCTAAATCTCTGGTTGTATAAATGTCCCAGAAATGAAGGGCATTTTTTTCTAATTCTTGAAAACAATTAATATTAACACTGAAAGGCTTGTTTTGTATTGATGATGCCTGGATGGTTGGTTATAAGGGATTCTTTGAATAAAAATCTGCCACTTAGTTCCCTTATTTTTTCCACTATATATGTTTGTTCGTTTGTTTTTGCATTATCATTATTTCAATATAGATATAGTATTTTTTGCTTTTATGAAACTTTTGCTATAACCAAGGCAACGTTATTCCTCTTGGTTCATCATTAGTGGTCAGTGTTGATTTGGAGGTATTTCTTGCAGATAACCATTGTGAAAAGAGGTTATTTGGAGTGCAAAAAATGAATCCCCAGTATTATTCCATTTCTTCAGATACTGATTGTTATTGTTCTTGGGAACAATGCAGAACAGTGCTACCTTTCAAAGATATACTTTGCATCTGGTTTTCTGACCCAGAAATATATTCTTCACAAACCCTGTTCATAAATAAGTGGAAAGCATTCTTGATCCATGGTGAAATTGATGCTCTTAATTCACTATGAGTGGAAACATGCTGTAGGCTACACTAAATCTCATTTCTTGACCAATGCTGTCTGCTTTTCAGACACCTCAGGTATGCTCTCAGTGACCTCCACTCTGTTTGGCAAGCATCATTCCATCAGGCATCACTGCTGAAAAATCAGCTTTTGTAGGTCTATAACAGCAAAGTGTATTTGAGTTCTTAAATAACTGTTGGCATGGTTCTGGCGAGTGCTCATGCTTGAAATCAATAGGTCTATCTACAGCTTATCTCCCCGAGCTTATTCTTCTTTTGTTCCATTTTGTTTGATTATTTATATATTTATATGTTTTTGACGTGATGATAAAGTGCTGTCTTTCCAAAATGGTTACTTTAAAATGTGGGCATTCCTGGAGACACGGGCAACTGCAAGCTTATGTTTGAGTATGCTTTGCTCACACATATGCATATGATATTTCACCATTTTCATAGCAATGATGTTTTTTGTTTTGTTTTGTTTTCCCCAAGGAAAAAATAATTTGAGGACATTAGTGAAAGATGTAAAAGGAGAATAGAAGCAATTGCATTCCAATCTGATTCAATTTAACTTGATTGTGAGTAACAATTCTCAGATATGCTCCTCAGTAATTAACAGCTATGGAAAGTCCTAATCTTTTAATTAATATATGTGTATATTGCAGAGTTGAATGCTGGCTCTGCATGTGCAGATGGCCATGTCCACTGCTATTCTTTATTTTCAGTGGAAAAACACTGAATAACACTATTGGAATATAAATGTCTCTGTGGAAAATGAACTTACAGAAAATAGTTGCCTATTCTGGGAGAGAGGAAGGTAAAATAAATTATTCGTGTCCTGTGAGTGGCTGAGATGAATGGGAAGCAGCTTATCCTGAAACTTTTTCTGATATCTGAGAATGAAGGTCTCAGAGGTCAATTGACTTTTTGGTTAGCCTTAGTTTGCAAAGCTGAAAAACTGATGATAGCTGAGGTTTGGATTTCCTAACACTTACTAGTATTCCAACATTTCTTGTCCTTCTGATTTTTCTTGATAATGATTTCTGCTTTGATGATTTACCACTGTCCCTTGCCACGTGACAGCAAAGCAGTTCTCTGCAACAAATGTGAAGGTGTATAGTTTGCCTTACGAAAGAAGACTCCAGGAGCGATTCTTTCATCCTGTGTTTATAATCAATTTAGGTTTCTTGTCTATATAGCAGATAAAGGAATGTGACTTCAACCAGTTAAAAAATGAAAGAAAAAAAGATTAAATTTTAGCAATGCACTATTCAGTGTCGATTAGAAGAAATATATATTGGGCATCCAGGATTCATTTTTTTGTATGACTTGCCACCTTATTTCTTCAGCATAATTAGTAGGCAGATTTTTTTTTTTCCTAAAGAATTATTTTAAAATTGTATATAAGTCTATTAACCTCAGGTCTTTTGGAACCAAGTTAATTGAAAAGACTGTAAACTACACTATTGACATGGCTCCAACACCTGACCGGTGGTTGTATTCATCATGATTTCCAGCTTCTTACAGGCCTACAGGACAGGAACAATGAGAATACCTAGCTCTTACAAAATAATTTCTATCTCTATACTTCTGTCATTTCAGAACATTACTGTTTCAGCTCACAAGTGGTACAGGAAAAAATAGGATCATGTATCACAAGTACTTAATTCTCACAATCAACGGTGTTCGATAAGTGATGCTTAAGTGCAAGAAACAAAAGTTTCTAGCTGGGAGGAGTCGTCTATGAGCCATGGCAGTTTTTCCTTGCTTTCTGTCATCAACTCTTCAGTGACTTGGCCATTTTCCACGTTATGGACTAAATTATTGCTTTGCCTATGCTAATGCATGATTATTGCGGATTTTAATCTACTGTGCACCCATCATGTACATCCACTTGTATTATGGCTTGAGTTTCAGGAAGATCTAGCATGGTACTTCAGAGCAAAGTAAAACGTTAAATACTTATACCTCTTTAAATATTTACAGAAAAATAAGTTTTATTCTTGCAATGGTTTAGGGCCAAATCTATGTTATATATATAACACTAGCAGGAGAGATGCACACAGTTGTCATTTGGTCCAAAAGTAAAAGCCAACATTATGTGAAAATTTTCTGTCCACCTATTTTACAATAACATAAGGTCACAACTTTTTTCATATAGCTGAGTTTATCACCAAGGTATATGCTAACACTTTAAAGTCAGTGGAAACATTGCATTTATTTTATGGATCCAGAACTTCTCTGCACAGTTCCTGATGACAGCTATCCCAAGGAAACAGGAGCTTCCTCTCCCTTAACTTTTTGCATATGGCAGTTCAGTGCTGCTTTGACTGAGTAGCTAATGTGAGGCATTTGTTTCCCATAAGACAGCCAATATATGGACTTAAGATGAAACAGCATCACTCTTTGAAGTGAATTTTAATAATGGGGTATGGTGTTCTGTTTTTAAAGCATTCTTGTTTTGTTACAGTAATAAAAATAAACTCTCAGGCTAATAATTCTGGAACATGAATGCCATGTGCTGTTTTTCTCTCAATTTAAAGAGTGTCTCCATCAGGCTCTAACTCCGCTATCAGCCATTCAGATAGCTGCAGTTAGCAACCTTAGCAACTGAGAGCCTAGCAAAACCCTGTAACCTCAGGACCAGCCTATACACCTGCCTTTGTCTCCATGCTAATATATAAGGGAATCTGTTATCTACCATTGCTGTTCAGCCAGTTTCTGAATTACATTATCTTCAGCTTTTATTTTACTGCCCCTGTCTTTGGCTCCTGACTTTTCTAATCCTGACCTGCAGTATCAGCTGATGCACCATACCAACTAAGTTTTCACCTTCATTCTTGTTCCTGATCTTGTTTTGGTCTTTCTGATCTTGACACCTCTGTCTGACTAGCTTTCTTAGATTTGCATTTGTCAAGCCAGCTGTGGACCCTGCATTTCTCTGCTGTTGTTGTCTCTTTTGCTTCCCTTCAAACTGTATCTGGCATTGCTGCATGTGCACACCTCCACTTATGCACCTTAGCTGGACCTCTCATCGCTGTTCTATTTGACCTTTTTTTGTTTGTTTGTTTGTTACTCCCGCATCTTCTATCGGTCTTATTTCCAGATTGGACTCCACTGTTACTATGTATTTCCCATTCCCAAATGTTAGTTTAATTTGTGTTGGCTGTTAGCCTTCAAGTCCCAGCTCCAACAGAACTCAGAGGATGTCAGAGTTTAAAGGATAAAGCAAGAAGGTAGTTGAGTATATCTGTGTGGTGAACTGCTTAAATGCATATATCTATGCATTGTCCCGCGATTCTCCAGATGTTCTTCAGACCCTTTATGTGATCATAGGAACAAACCCGTAGGCATTCCTAATATTTCTTCTGCAATCTTATTTTTTATGCCCAGCAGGACCTGTACAAGAGAACCTTTTAATTTGGATGAGCTCTCAGTCATCCATCTGTGTGCTTCAAGGTTTGTTTTATACCAAAAATTAGTGCTGATTTACTGTGGTTTGGTGAGAAAATAGTTGGATACAGGGTACATAGTACTGAATCACAATTGCCACCACACCACTGCATATAAAAAGCAATGATCTTGTGTAAAATCTCCAGCTGTTTTAGATTTGTTCAATAAATGTTTGTGATCCAGCTTTATGAAATAGCTTGTTATCATATTTATCTGAGTCACTCTAACCTTACACTGAATCACATAATGTCTGTCATTGTGCAAATGGTACACAAACATAACATCAAAGTAATTTCCATAACAGTGTATTTCTGGTTAATTCAATGAAAATGTGCCTGTTCTGGATCCAAATCAAATTTATATTGCACTGTGTTCCCCTAAGCTTATAGAAATATTATTGTCATACATAGCACAGAAGTTCATAAAATACATCTTAAAAAGGACAAAATTTCTAGCAGACTAAAAAACTACCTTTACAGTCTTATCATTGAGGAAAGTAATGGAAATGCTTTTGTTTATTACTGCCTTTGGGACATGTACAGTTGCAGAGAAGATGTATATTTTCCATATTGAAGTGTAATGCAAACTGATTTTGATGTTCAGGGCTTTTCTATGAAAAACAAACAAACAAAACAAAACAAAACAACAACAAAACAATTAACCAAACAACTGCAAGTGTGTATTATTGTCTTAATATTCCTTAGATCCTTAGATATACATTCCATCCCTAGATGGATATACAGTGGAATAGCCTTATTATTTATTCTCATAATTATGTTGGCTTGCTTTTCAGGAAATTAAAAAAGCTTTTAGATTTTTATTTAAAGGTTTTTTAGAGGTGATGAATTGGAATGTATCACCTCTGTTATACTGAGAATGTCTAAAACATTTTCCTTTCTGTAGTAGAAAGCTACAGGTAGTTATATTGCAGCATGAAGAAATCAATCCTTTACCCTCATCACCCTGAAAAAATGATTGGAATAAATCCAGGAATTTCTCTATCTTAAAAAAAGATTGCTTGAACATCAACTACCTCAGATTAAGAAAATTCGGCAACAAAAATAGAACTATTTCTGGGTGAGTTCAGAATACAGAGAAATGAATCTCTTCCTGTAAAGATGCTTTTTTTTTTTTTTTTTTTTTTTTTTTGTCAGATACATTATTTATCAAGATATATAATGTAGGGATGTTATTACAAATGTCTTTAATTTCTCTGAAATATGGTGCACCAAAGCTAGTCTAAAGGACATGAAAAGCTGTTTTTTTAAGTGTCTGACGTTCAGGTGATTTCTGTAGTAAACACATTGGGCAGTAAATAAAGGATGCTCTTGTCAAATTAAAATAAGTATGTGAACCATAGTAATGCAATTGCTGCCAAGTAGCATGCTCTTCATTAGGGAATAATTTTTTCATTAGTAAAGTAAATCAATTAAAATAGTGTGCCTTTATACTAGAATTCTCATTCATTTGATCTGTTCTTTGAGGAAATAAAAGACAAACTCATAAAAGAAAAAAATAAAATAATGCAAAGGAGTTGATGTTGCTTCAATTTGGCATGATTAAAACTATTCTGAAGGTGTGGTAAGGCTAATTCTATAGGCCTTACAAACTTAGCTATTTAAGCAGACTTGAGGAGGATATTGCTAGAAATCAGCATATAATCAGAATATAAAACCTTACAATATCTCATGAGAACAAACAAATAAAAGAAGTAGAGAAAAAGAAATGCTAAATGAGACAGATTAGCCTAACTGTGCTATACTTCCAAACATTAGTAACAACAACAACAAAACAACAGAATGGTTAAGGACTCCACAAAGAGAAAAAGTAGGCTCTGAAAACATAAATATGCTTTTTTAATGCCACTAATCATAGCAGACTTTGTAGCAGACTTGATCCGTCCTTCTTAAGCAAATGCTAGTTGTATGGGTCAACTGAGATTTTCACGTTTTGACTAAATGAGAGATGAATTCCCTAGGCAAATTTTAAGAGAGCTTTTTTGGATACCTTTGTGTTATGTTGAGCTCAGGTTGTAAGAAGCTTACATCAGCAGCAGAATCTCTTCTGAGAATCAAGAATCTCTTGACTTGTAGCCCTGTCATTTAGGAACTCCCTTTGAAAATTAAGATTATGTATGTGGTTGCCTCTTTAATAACTACATAGACCTACCTACACATGTGAATGATGAAAACCTGCATGAGTAGATCACAGAATAACAAACTGGAGAGTCATGAAAAACAGAAGACACACGCTAATGTTAGGTGCTTAGTGTTCTGAAACACATATTCATTCTGTGGGTTTGAAGTGCAATTATTTCCTATAAAAAGTTTGGGAGAAAAAAAAAAAAACAAAACACAACAAACCACCAGCACCATAAAAAAAAAAAATAGGGCACTGAATTTGCTTTTCATATAATTTTCTTCTTAAAAATGTGGAAACCAACACATTTAGAGAGGAAGCTGTCAATTGTCAATCAAACAAGTTGTAATAGTTGTCTTCGGATACCTTTTATATAGAGAGTAAAAAAAAAAAAAAAATCTACAAAGTAACCTGCATTATTTTACCTGGTTTATTGGGCTCTACAAAGTAATGACTTTGTTAACTCTTTAGTTCAGGCTAAACTCATATCACAATACCTGTTGTGTTAGTGAAGTAAATATTTGCTATAGGCCAGAAAACGATAGAGGTTTAACAAAAAATAAATAAAATAAAAATAACAATATAGATATAAACGTCTACCTTCTGAACAAATTGCTTAGGATAAACATGCTGGGCAGTCTATGCTAGAAATTTCTGGGAACAGCAGTCACTTTTGAAATTTTGACTTTGTAGACTTTTGAGAATGTTGCTTAATGCAATTATAGGCTTGGGAGCTCTGAAGGAAAAACATTACATAAGACAGATTGTTTTATGGGCTTATATTTTTGTTTATATGATCAAGCAAATTCAAAATTATGCAATGCAAAATAGAAAAGCCTGAAATATATCTATATTTCTATTTATCTTATATATATATATATATATATATATTATATATATATATATATATATATAATGAGTAAACCATTCAAGTAACAGATCCACATTTATCTCAACCAAGACTGGTGCTGATCCAGTCTGCAGTGCCAGTTAACAATATTAAAAAAGAACACTTAGCTCTGTCTTTTAAGTTCCAAGTCCATTTTTTCCCACACAATTTCCTAGTAAAATTAAAAACCCAAATTACTCTTGGAGATTTTTGTGTTTTTACATAATAACTACAAGTTCAAGCTCCAGGTCCTTGAACTTAATTCTGTTGTTCCTGTTTGTTAAATAACAAATCTGGTTAAGATAGTGATTTCCAGTTAGGAGGAAGCTGCTCGTAAGGTATACAAATCTCATTTTCCAGTAACAAGAGAGGCAGGCTCTGTGACTGCCCCCCAGTCTGAAACATGCTATTTCTCCAGTGTGGCATTTAATTTGTTTGCACACAGTAATACAAAAGCTAATACTTGAATGAAGCTGGAAGGGATGATTTAGCAACTAATCGCCCTGAGAGCCAAGATTTCCTGACCTTGCATTAGCAGCATAAGTTGCAGATCTGCCAAAGGCATTTGGAAAGGACTGGGGGATTGTGGTGGCTATTGAAGTTCTGTGCAAATCCAGTCCTAGTAATAGTAGCTGCATTTTATATAACTGGGGCTATGTTTTTCACGTGCAAATAATCTATGAGTGTGTGTCAGTATTATCAGTAAATCTCTCCTTCATTTTCTTGTTTGTTTCCTGATATTTAAAGTGTTGTCTTTTTTTTTTGGTTTTGTTTTGTTAGTACTGAAAGATACACACACACACACACACACACACACATATATATTATTTTTTCCTTTGAGAAAGTGAGAGCATAATTTGTGGCAAAGCTTTAACAGCTGGAAAGCTTGGATCTAACTGCAGTTATCATTGATCACTTCTTTTTTTTTTCTTTGCCACTGCTTCCCTGTGGGAAGGTTTTAACAGCAGGAATTGCTTGGATCTAACTACAGTCATTATTGATCACTTTTTTGCCACTGCTTCCTTGTATATTTGCTGTGTGATATTTGCTGCAGAAGTGATATCTGCTCTCTCTCATACAGTAGATGCATTTGTGGGCAGCTTCTGGAAAAAAAAAAAAAAAAAAAAAGGAAGTGAAAACTTCTGCTGGAAGTACAAATCAAATAGATATTTTATGAGCTATTCATATTTCACTAATTTGCAATGAAGTTCAATTCTGAGATTAGTCTATTTAAAGAAGACCTGTGAATTTCAGTGCTTGCCCAGAACTGGCAGTGCAAGTATCCAATCAAAAATAGAAGAAAATAGAGGAACAAATGAAAATATTTTTTTCCTGATTACAGTTTTAAATTGTGGGTCAGCTCATTATGTTTTTATTCTAAATTTAAATAACCACAATACAGCAGCATTGGAGATATGGGGAAAATGTTGCTAATTGTAGATAGTGATTTTGAATGGAGTCAGTCCACAGCTCAGTGGCTATCCTCCAGTGTATAGATTTCATCACATACTATTGGGTTTTACAGCACAGAGGTTTATTATGACTTCATTTACTGTTTGTTTTCATATGAATTTATTGCACAATCCAGATTTTTTTTATTGTTTCTTTTAAATACAGATTGGCAGCCTATGCAGTTTGGGGTTTTTACTCTCTGTCATTTTCCTAGTCATTAAGGTACAGATCCATAAAGAGATTTAGATTTGCCAAGACCTTTTTTTAACGGCCTTATTCCTAGAGTGGAAATCCCATACCTAGATTAGACACCTGCATTTCCTAGTCCATTCAGGGAGCTGACCACATGTGGCCAGGATTTGAAATAACCAAATGATGCCTGTGTGAAGGCACCTGTGTGTTTGTAAGACAGCAGTAGGAATGGGAAATGGAGATAGGCCTGAAGTTTTGTAGTCCTAAATTAAGTACATTCATAATGTCATGTTTCACAGCATGAAAACATCTGCAGGACTAAATAGTTTCTGTGCTTTCTCTCTCTGTTGGATAACCAGTTTACTCCTAATCTGTTGGAGGTGATGATGGTTAAATAATTTAACCAGGACAGGAGAATTCAGTGCTCACTGCTGCCAAGAGATAGATCCAGTGTTCTCATCTTCATGGAGAAATTCCAACCCTCTGGCTGGAGATAAGTCTTCTGCTACATCTGTCTAAAGCTATGTCTCACTGAAGAGGCATGCAAATTGCTAAGGCCGGAGAGAAGAGAGGGAATTCACTAGATGAGGGCAGTCAACACCTACCAGAGAAACTGGAAAAAATCTTTAACCCTTGGGCTGAGCAGAGCATTGAACCTGTGTTTTTCTCCCTTATAAGAGCTATAACTGTAAAGTTACTGTATAAAAAATGGTCAGCACCATAGCCACTATGAGACATTGGTTTTCATTAGGAAAGTGTCAGTAGCTGCAGTGTTTTGTGCTGAACTCAATGCTGGCAGCATAAGTCAAATGCTGCCTAAAGGAAAACTCCTTGAGAC
This sequence comes from Anas acuta, assembly GCF_963932015.1. Classification (NCBI taxonomy): domain Eukaryota; kingdom Metazoa; phylum Chordata; class Aves; order Anseriformes; family Anatidae; genus Anas; species Anas acuta. The sequence goes on from NC_089017.1 coordinate 15,263,460, forward strand.
TTTACATACAGGAGTTCCTAGCTTGTGGTTTCCAAATATGCTTAGATTTAAAAAGAGGGACCATTGACAAAGACAGGAGGGGGGGATATTTTGCACATGTATGATGACATCATTATCAGGGTTATCACAAGTGATAAGGTGAGCACATACAGTTTAGGCCATACAAGAAAGCTCTAGATTTCTTGTATTCTAGATTTCTCTGTATTCTTGAATTCTCCATTAGACACTATTATTCCACTGAGCATTAGGAGTGTAATCTTCCAGTAGAGAAAGACTGTAGTCAGTCTTTCTTTAGGAACTTGATTCCTAGATCAAATTTTGATGCCTTCATCAAAGTTGTTACACAAATACATTTCAGGGTCAGAGTTATTCTAATTTTGGGGTTGTTCCAAATTTCCCCACCTTATTTTTTTTTATATATACGGTTTACATTTGATGAAAAGCTGTTATTGAGCTTTATTAGGCTGTTTAATCAGTTCTGCAGTCCATGAATTATTAATTCTCATTTGAGAAAAGGAAATGAGTTTGCACCAGTCTCTTCTGTCTTTTTTTAAGCTGTCAAATAATTTTAAGAGTCAAAATTTCATGTGGAAGAGATGACTCCAACCTAACTATTACAATACATCTTAGGCAATAGTAATAAAGTTATGGCTTATTTTACCTCTAAGCATCAGACCAATTCTACTAACATAGGACTCTCTAAACAATGTGTTTAAAATTGTGTGAAGTGTTTTCCTGGATCAGATGTTCTACACCATGCGGGACTGGCACAACACAAGAGATAACATGAATTCCTGGGTTTTAAAAGAGAGATTGCAATCACATGTGTGTGTGATGCTTCTGCAAAAACTAGACAATAGCAAATAGTAAAAGTATTAATAATTTAAATTACAACAAATCACAGGAAAATGTGTTTGAATGAAAAGAGATTTGACTGAAAACAGAGAAAGAAAGAGAGAGAAGGAAGGAAGGAAGGAAGGAAGGAAGGAAGGAAGGAAGGAAGGAAGGAAGGAAGGAAGGAAGGAAGGAAGGAAGGAAGGAAGGAAGGAAGGAAGGAAGGAAGGAAGGAAGGAAGGAAGGAAGGAAGGAAGGAAGGAAGGAAGGAAGGTGCCCTGCAGATTTGGTTTGCTTTAGTCTTCATCATTGTAGCTATTATTTACAGAATTAAAAACAAAACAACAACAAAAACAAAAACACAACTACCACCACCAACAACAACAAACAAACAAAAAAACCTGAACCTTCTAAATAAAGTGAGATTTTTTTGAGTCACCATCAAGGAATATGAATGATCTTAGGTCATCAGTCAGGACATGTTTTATCAATTAATAGTGTTGCCTCGTAACCCTTATCTGTGCCCATACTTCATGTCACACTTCAGTCAAATGAAACTTTAGTAGCCCTAATCATAATACAGGAATCCTGGCGTGATTGTTGGGAGAAGATAGATACTTGTTTGGACTTTTTGTGTTGAAAGTGTACCTCTTATTTTAGACACTATATTCCTCCACTATACCCCTTTTTGTTAGGATTTAGCTTAAATTATTATATATATAAATAAAACTGATGAATTTATTTTTTAACCTGTATGATTTTATTTTAAAGAAGGAACTTACAATTCTGAAAAATAAATAAATATATATATATATATATATATTATATATATATATATAATATATATAAATATATATATTGTTAAAAAAATAGATTTGTTGCTAAACACTTTTCTGCTAAACATTATTGGAATGGATAACATTATTTTCAGTCTTTCCAAGGACTTGTTAATTCACAACATGTTCTAAAAATACTGTGTGCCTCTGAGATTCCAGTTTTTCTATTTTAGATAAGCATATGCTAAGTCTATTAAAAGATCTGAGAGGAAGAAATCATTTTTGTGATAAGTGCTTTTGCTCTAAGTTCAATTTAATTCTGCTGTGAGATTAAGATCATGCTAGGGTAAGTGAAGTGACTAAATTGTGTTTTAGTTACCAGAAATTTGTGATATAAAAGTATTAATTAATTATTGATTGACTCTATGTTTTTGTCCATATTATCTTGTCAAGTACATGTAATAATTTATTATGAAACATCCACACTGGAACCACTTGAACTTTTACTATATGGTATCTGCTGATGAGTCAATAGTTTGTATGATCTTTCTGTAAATACTCGAGTTATTTTTTTCTCTCAATATATGTGCTTTGGGAAAGGTCTAACACTGGAAAAAAAGAAAAAAAAAAACCAACACAACAACACACTATTATTCAGTTATCTTTCAGGACATGCTAGGAAGTTAATATAGATAAAACACAGAGACACATAGATATAACATCGCATTACAATAGTGGCCACCTGAAGTACTCAGAAATGAAGGCACAGAAAAGAAGTTTGATTTTCATAAATACGGATGGCATGTGATTTCTGACAAAGTTACTGGACAGTGCACATACTTGGCATAAAAGGAAATGTTGTACAAAACAAAGCAGTGTAATACAGGCATCTTAGCCAAAATTGTGTGCCATTTTCATCATTCTGAAGATTAAAAGGGAAAAGGGAGAATAAATAGTATGTTCCATCCATTTGTTGCCTCCACTCATAAGTAAAGGCCACTTTGAAACTAGAGGGCTTCATTTCAGTGCTTCTAAGACTGAATGAAATAATCAAATTGCTATTTGTGGTGGCAGATGTTTGGAAAGGGCTTTTTCCCTACAAGATAGCTTCAGGTAGTTTTAATAAAATCAACAACTTGTGTTTGAACTATGTTCTGTGGGATGAAACATGAACCCCTGACTAATAAACAACTCCAGCAAATTATCCTCTTCTTAATTCTCAGAAGCAGCAGTGTTTGAGCATGCCTAAATGTGACATGACCAGAATTTAGATTTTTTTTTTTTTTGTCTAGTGTATATAAAGGTATATTGGGAAAGAACTCCTTTCTTGGGCAAAATCCTCATTTTGCCTCTTCTTTGACTGTTAGCCTATCTTGTCTGTCACTATAGCATTTTGTCAGCTGATGGATGATGATTCAGTTATGCCTGCACAAGAAGAGAACATGTTCCACAACATAATCAAATCAGGGTGGAAATAATCCTCAACTTTTATCTAAGATCAAAGAACACTGGTTGAGTGTCTGATAATGCAGTTTCCAGTTAATATGCTGGTCAGTATTATATTCAATGAAAAGATAACTGGGGCTTCAATTCAGGTTCCAGCAGCAGGTTGTATGGAGAGAAAATATATATCCACCCAAAATGTAGTCTTTTGTGAAAGAGGGAGGCCTAGAGAGACACAGTTAAGGAACCTGAATGATGTTAGAAATGTTCTGTACTTAATCCCTATTCTATCAAGGGATTTCTTGGATTTTGAAATTAATTTAGTCTAACATGAAATTGTAAAAGATTGATTTGATTGGATATCTTTTAAATTTAACTCTTCACTAAATAATGTGTGAATCTGAAATAATTGTAAAATTCAAGTATGCTTGCTTTTTTCATTCGTTCTCCTAAGCTTAGCTCAGTAAGGCGATTTTCCTCTTTGTTTATACTTGATGAGATATAAATATATACAGGAACAATTTGGAACAGATACATTCTCTTTTCATGCTTTGATGAGTTCAGTTGGAATTCTGGGATCATAGACAAGAATTCACAATGTCACAAATTTGCTTTCTATTACTTAGAGCAAGCTTATAAATAAATAAATAATCTTTGTATCATAATGGGAATAATTGAGTATATATATTTAAGTTATGATCATATTATATACATATATATTTATATTTTTATATTTGTATACATGAACAGAAACATGCACCTCTGTGAATATATTTAAAAGTTAGTAAACACGACTAGTAATTTAAAACCACTGTTATGTGATAGTTAGGAGACTGGGAAGAAATAGGGTAGAGCTGTAGTAAAATACAGTGGTTTCCAGAAAGTTACATCTTTGTTTTGCTGTTTTTGTTGTTGTTGTTGTTGTTTTTTAATTAGAGAAGAAATAGTATGGTGTATAAATTAAAGCAGAGCTGTTCATAACAAACATTAACTGCTTCTATGTAGTCAGTGCTGCACTGCAGGCAGGATAGCCCTTTGAAAATTATTTACACTCAATTTGTTTTTAGACTGCTCTCTGACTATGTATAATCCCAGTGTCTGTTTTTCTGTAGCTAGTGCTTTAATCTAGCTCTGATTATAATTATACTTGTTAGAGATTTCACAGCTGGTCATTTTTCCGCTTCCATTAGACTGTAATTGCCTATTCCTGTATGATACATTAAGACAGAATAGCTCTGATTACCGGTAAAATACCTGTAGTTTGAAAATCACAGTTGAAGTGTAACACTAATTATGGTACATCATATGTGGTCTAAATCCTACTGTTAGGAATTATTTCTAACTTATGTTTTGTTTTACTGAAGTAAAAATTCAAAGCTTTTCAAATAATGTACAGCAATCACTTTGCTTGGCAATGCATATCAGAGTTACAGAATGCTTCTGGAAAGAATGGTGCATTCGAATCAAGCTTTTTACCTTAACCTTACAAAGTCTTTTCATAATGCTTTTCTTTGGTACTTGATTTGACCTGTTGTGCTGCCATTGCAGTTTGAGGACTGATAGAAATGTCTATGTTATGGATCGTGATCAGAGTAAATGGGTTTTTATCTTTCTAACTAGTTAATTAATTTACTAATTATATGAGCTAGGATTTCTCACTTTGTAAACATACAAAAGTATGTTTAAAAGAAAAAAAAAAGTATGGTTAAAAGAAAAACAAGCATGGATATAATGTAATTACTACAGATACAGAACAAATAAATGTTTCTCATGAATTATTCTGCCTGAAAAAATCATGTGATTGGATCCTGTAACCCAATGGTTCACTTTTTGGTTAAAAAAATAAGCTAAAACAAAATAAAATAAAATCAGTACTGTAGAGTTAGAACCTCTGTGAGTTCCTCAGAAGACTTAGAAACCTATCTGCTTGGATTCTGAAATGATCTCCTGTATTTAGGTGATGTAGTAGATGACAATCTTCAAAATAATCGAGTAAATCCTCAGGTACAAAGGGATATGGTACCTTTTGTGTCTCTGGATATGTTACATTATTTAAGCATAAATGTGAACTAGAACTAGAAATGTGAACTCTAAATGTGAACTAGAAGATAGCCTGAGCCCTCAGAGTTATTTCCACCAACACCACAGCCCATTCCAGCCAATGTTTTTATGATTCTGCTTCTCCATGGAATTTTACAGCCTGTGACCTAGTACCTCTTCCTGATGGGACTTTATGGTATGGGCCAGTAATTCCTCTGTGGAGTTACATTTGATCAATTACATGCTGTAATGAAGTTTTTCATGGCATAAACTTGAGCACAAGTTCATTTTGTATTATTCAGCATTTTCCTTTGAAATAACATTGCACTGAAATTCCAAAGTGGCATTATTATCTCTTCAGCTAATTTAGCAAAAAAAACATTAGTGTTTTTAGTGAATAAAAATTTTACTTGACTTTTTTTTTTCCCCCTCATGGGATTGTATTTATTACATGTGAGTAGTCAACATCTTTTATTCATATGTAACAATTAAAAATGGTCTTACTCATAAATGGTAAAGCAGTTTCATGTTTGTTTGTTTTTTTTTCTGAATTTATAAACACAAGGTATTAGTTTTACAAATTCTGTTAACCCTCATCTCTCTTTCTTTTCCTAAAAAGTCTAAAAAATATCGGATTTCCTTTAAAGTACAAGAAATAATGTTTGCTCATTTAAAATTTGATCCTGGAATTTATTATCCTCATCCAGAAAAGCATCTGAAAGCCTGAATTCCTGTTGCATGTTACTTCTCTGCATGAGGACTTGAAATTTCCCAAACTGAATCTTCCTACCTATGCATTTAAGTTTGTTATATATTTATTGTGAAGAGCTGTTTGTAGATTTTCTTGCCAAGTTTAATGTTCACTTGTAAAGCTTCAAATTCTGTTCCTTCAAGTGTCAAGATCTTGCTGCTGCTTTGATTGATTGATTCTTTTTGAAATATATACGTAGGAGTAGGTGATATCCTTCTTGTGATATCTGTTCTTTTCTTCACATTTCTCCATTTTTTGAAGAAACTTTTGAATAAATATATCTTTCTTTAACCTGTACTTGATACCATTGTTGTTTCCTCTTCTTTGATATAAAAGGGTGTCAGATTTTCTGATAAGGTTTTTCTGGAAGTATTTTTAGAGAAGTTGACACTACTAGTTTTGAGCCTTCTTATAAGACATTGGAAGAACGACTGTTGCATCAGAACAGAGTTCCAGGTAGTCCAGTAGTTTCTTTGTGATGGTTGACATTAGTAGATGTTTAGAAAAATGGCTACAGAATAGTTAAGTGTATTTATATACTGTAAATTCTACTTAAATGGTAGTTTGTATGTGAATTTGCACAATAAAGGCAGCCTAGATGCCTATGTTGTTTTTTGTTTTTTGTTTTTTGTTTTTTCTCACAAAGGTCATAGTTTGCTGCAAAGGAAAGTTTACTGCAGCCTAGTTGGCAGATGACAAGCATCCTGAAGTTGTTTTCAAGAGGTTATAAAAAAAAATTACCTATATTTAAAGCAAAAGTTACTTATTTAAGCATTTAAAAATGCATTGCATCCAATAAACTCCCCTAAATATCACAGAATCACAGAATTTCTAGGTTGGAAGAGACCTCAAGATCATCGAGTCCAACCTCTAACCTAACACTAACAGTCCCCACTAAACCATATCCCTAAGCTCTACATCTAAACGTCTTTTAAAGACTTCAAGGGATGGTGACTCCACCACCTCCCTGGGCAGCCTGTTCCAGTGCCTAACAACCCTTTCAGTAAAGAAGTTCTTCCTAACATCTAACCTAAAACTCCCCTGGCGCAACTTAAGCCCATTCCCCCTCGTCCTGTCACCAGGCACGTGGGAGAACAGGCCAACCCCCGCCTCACTACAGCCTCCTTTAAGGTATCTGTAGAGAGCGATAAGGTCGCCCCTGAGCCTCCTCTTCTCCAGGCTGAACAAGCCCAGCTCCTTCAGCCGCTCCTCGTAGGACTTGTTCTCCAGGCCCCTCACCAGCTTCGTCGCCCTTCTCTGGACCCGCTCAAGCACCTCGATGTCCTTCTTGTAGTGAGGGGCACAAAACTGAACACAGTACTCGAGGTGCGGCCTCACCAGAGCCGAGTACAGGGGGACGATCACCTCCCTAGCCCTGCTGGCCACACTGTTTCTAATACAAGCCAGGATGCCGTTGGCCTTCTTGGCCACCTGAGCACACTGCTGGCTCATATTCAGCTGACTATCAACCATCACTCCCAGGTCCTTCTCTGCCTGGCAGCTCTCCAACCACTCATCTCCCAGCCTGTAGCTCTGCTTGGGGTTATTGCACCCCAGGTGCAGGACCCGGCACTTGGCCTTGTTGAACTTCATGCAGTTGACCTCAGCCCATCGGTGCAGCCTATCCAGATCCTCCTGCAGAGCTTTCCTACCCTCGAGCAGATCGACACATGCACCTAGCTTGGTGTCATCTGCAAACTTACTGAGGGTACACTCAATGCCCTCGTCCAGATCATTGATGAAGATATTGAAGAGGACTGGCCCCAGCACCGAGCCCTGGGGAATGCCACTAGTGACTGGCCTCCAACCACGACTCTTTGGGCCCGGCTATCCAGCCAGTTTCTAACCCAACGAAGCGTGCGCCAGTCCAAGCCGAGAGCAGCCAGTTTCTTGAGGAGAATGCTGTGGGAGACGGTGTCAAAAGCCTTGCTGAAGTCAAGGTAGACCACATCCACAGCCTTTCCCTCGTCCACCCAGCGCATCACTTTGTCATAGAAGGAGATCAGGTTCGTCAAGCAGGATCTGCCTTCCATAAACCCATGCTGACTGGGCCTGATCGCCTGCTTGCCCTGCAAGTGCCGCAAGATGACTCTCAAGAGGATCTGCTCTGTGAGCTTCCCTGGTACTGAGGTCAAACTGACAGGCCTGTAGTTCCCCGGGTCTGCCCTCCGGCCCTTCTTGTAGATGGGCGTCACATTTGCTAGCCGCCAGTCAGCTGGGACCTCCCCCGATAGCCAGGATGAGTATATCTCTATTATATATCTCTAGTAGCTTTACATATCTGTACTTTGGTAAAATCAGGATCTCTTTTGGAGACTTTTATCAGAGGTGTTTACATGTAGGGCCAAATCCAAATCCTTATTAACAAAAAATTACATTGCATTTTTTATGTGTGTGAGATTCATAAATAATGTGAGATTTATGTGTGTGAGATTCATAAATAATGTGAGATTCATAGATTAATCACACCTGATATTTTTACCTTAGTTTTATACCTCTCTTTAATAATTTTCAGTCTTAAACTGGAACAACATAAAGATTTTGGTTGGCTGATATGTCTTAAACTATGTCAGCTGCTGAGATGCTGAGATGTTTTCAGGATAAATAAGTATTTCCTTTTTATAGTCACCTATGGTCTCTTGAATTATGTTTCTTTCATCAAATACCAAGACATTAGGACCGTGTTCTGTGTATAAGCCTTTGATGTCAACAGCTTTGGTGCCGGGGTATTAATGGCTTAGTGACAAGCAAGAGAACACAGAGGCATTTAGCATAAAAAGTGTATTTTCAAAAACTAAAAACAAAAAACAACAACCAAACCAATAGAACAAACAAACAAACAAAAAACAAACTGAACCAAACAACCAAACAACCAAACAACAACAACAACAACCACTCACAATAAAAAACCCACCACCCTACCAAGCCATGTGTACTAGATTATATTGTTTCTATTTGGTATCTTTAACCTTTTTTTTATTTTTTATTTTTTCCTTTGGTGAAGAGATTTTAGTAGTGCTTCTGGCTTATCTGAGAATTACATTTTGCTTTGATGAGACTTTTTTTTTTTTTTCTTGGAGACTTCAATACAATTTAAAGATTTCCAAAATGAATAGACAAGACCTGCCTAGGGATACATAGTAGTAGCAGCATATTGGTGACAGAGGTATCTTTCTGATAAGGAGGATGTGACCTTTTAATATTTCCACAAGTAAAGTATGATAATTTAAAGCCACGCAAAATTTTTCCAGAGCCTGTAAAAGTTGATAACTAAAGATCAGCTTTGAAAAAACTAGAGAAGTCATTCAAATTCTAAAAGTTTTGGAGCCAAAGGAAGGGGATGGTGAAAAGGAGGTAGGGAAGGGGAAGGGGAAAGGGAAGGGGAAAGAATAAAAAACTAAGTTGATGGCAAATTCAAATATCTAACACAGTCACATATTAAGGGAGTGTTTGGTAATGACAGACCATTGGAGGTCAAAGGAAATAAAAATGAGTGGACAAAAGGAGAGTTTGATTAAGACTGTCCTGCAAACAGCTCTTTTTTAATCTAAGCCTTAAAATCTTAAAATATCTGCCTAACAATTGATATACCAAGAGCTACATGAATGTCTTCATGTGTCTTTGATGTCTGGCCCAGAAGACAAGTATTCTCTGGCAGTCACTGGTGCTCTTTTTAAGTCTCAGTATACTGCCACTGCTATAGAAAGAGATGATAGAGAAGTTACCTACAGAGTTCACTACATTATGAATCTTCCAGACAGCTCTAAAGCAACATTATTTTGGCAAGGCAGAAAGAAAACTGCTTAGTACAAGCCACATCATAGTTCAGTATTTTTATTCTGCAATTTTTATAAAGCACTAAGTTTTGGCTTATACCTGTCTTCATGAAAGTTCTGAATGGGATTGAATTTAAGCCATTGCTGAACTCTTCCAGAAATACTGCACTTTTCGTTTCTTGCTTAAAATGAGTGGAATGTGACTTGTTCTGTGTTGCAGAATGCCTCTTTCCTTTTCTATGGGTATACGAGATTTAAAGCATTTTTATGTAAAAAACATTAGTAATTTTGCTGACCATTTCAATGTGTTTTGTGAACATACAGAAACACATTTCTTTACTATTGGGAAAGTTTGAAAGGTTATTAATATTTAATGGCAAGTTTCCTACAATTTGTTCCAAATGAGGGAACAGATTTGAATACAAGGGTTTATCACAGGGAAAAGCAGAGGTGAAGAGAAAATTTCTGGCAAGCATGCTTGGTTTATGGCTTAAGAATGTCCTTTGTACCACTAATTCAAACTTTTATCTTTGAGAGTTATAAAACTCTGCTCCTAAAAAAAAAACAAAACCTGCAGAACAAAAATGTGCTAAGCCTGGTGTTGTCATGAGGAAAGAATTATGTTCATAGCTCTCAATAGCTGAGAGGTACTGTTAACTAACCAGTAGACTAGGATTTGCATAATATTGTAAGACGATGACAGTATTATGTAAATTTGTGCAGTGCAATGAGCTACTAACATAGAGCTATTATCAAAATAGCTGGTTAAACTTTATCCGTAGAGCCTACCTCATCCTGAATAATAAGGGCAAGTTAATTAAATATCAGTAAAGAATATTAATAGGGAGAGCTGTCTTTAAGATGCAGAATAGGACAGATGACAAGACAGTAAGGTGAAAGCTTATTTCTCCTATTTTACAAATAGATTCTAGAGAGAAGTAGTTAACACAAAAGATAAGTATATAATTGAAGTATAGAAATGGGAAGCGGCAGAAGGTACAGCAGAATTCCAATATACCTGGACATTGCTCTCCTCTGCTTGTGTGCTTGTGTGATAACAGCCAGCTTGGCTCCAATTCTCTTACTGTATATTTTAGCCCAGTGTTTTTTGTTTGTTTGTTTTTTTGTTTTTTCTTCACTGCTAAATGAAAGGTAAATGCCTTTCAAAAATGGTGGGAGATCAGGCAAAATTGTAAAAGCTTTAACAGAGCTGTAAAACAAATAAATAAACAAACAACAACAAAGAAAAAAAAAGAACAACATATTCATCATAAGGCAGGAACACACCTATTTTTAAATTATTTTTAAGCTTTTTGTGTTGAAGAGCCAGTTCTGAAACACTGTCAAGTTACAAATACCAAACAGAAGTTACTAAAGCAGAATGAGACAAGGACTATTTAGTTTCTCCTTCATCTATGCATGAAATAGCTCTGCTTCTTATTTTACTAATATGAATAAGTCTCACATCATTGGGACTGAGTTGCTGCAACCTTACTGCATTGTATGATGACCACTGAGCAGTTTCAGAGGAAGCAAGTACACTCCTGGAGGCTAAGAAGACTTACTGCTGAGTCTGAAGACTGTAGGTAGAGTGTCTCAGTGTCAGGCTTCTAAGATTACAGTTTCTTGAAATATTATTCTAGATAGAACAATTTTTATGTGTTCCTGTCACTAAAAAGCAAGTTGTGTTGAGCCTTTCAAGCTTTGCTAGAAATCAGTGCCAGGTGTCAGCATTCCTAAATGATTTCGGTTTTAGTAAAAATTTATTCTTAATACAGTAATTCCAGTCCATATTAAAAGCCTCTATTTCATTATGCACAGGGCTACATCTTTATACTAAACACAAAGATTAAATAAACAAGCAAACAAACAAAAATTGTTCTTGTTACAGGACTCTGGGAGCAGGAGCTCTAAAAAAAAAAATATGACAACACTATCACATGATTTTCCAGCTGCCTGTTAAAGACAGATCCTTATCAAAGCTTTGCTGGTTTTCTTGTATGTCATTTTTTTTTTTTTCAACATGGCTCTCTGTTATCTTATTTTTTTTTTCTGAAAAATATGAGGAAATTTGTAGAGTCTGATTTACATGTAATTAAAATGACAATATAAATACAAAGCTGTTCCACTGATTTTTCATCAGAAAAAGGCTGGTTTCTGATATAATTTGCCTTTTAATTTTCCTCAGAAAACATGCCTTCATTATTGCATGAAGTGTGAGTTATAACATTTTGTAAATTCTTGAGTTCCGCCATACATATTTGGAGCTGAACTTTAAAGTTTGTAATAGAAGAAAAATATATCCTGAAAGTTAAACCCAAGTATTTCCAGAAAGAAAAAAATACTTCTTAAGCCCCAACATGAAACAAGTTTAAAATATGTGGTTAAAATAGAAAATGATACTTAAATCAAATTAATCTGTTTTACTCTTGAAGAGAAGCCAGGGCCCACTGATCTGACAGATTTTTTATAAAGTGTGTTCAAAGATGGGGAAGAAGGACCAGAAGAAATGATCATCATTTCCTCTAGAACATGACAGGCCGCAAAGTGAAAACAGGACAAGGAAAAAGCTGCAGTTCATGGCAGGGAAAGAGCGAGACATGCTGTGAAAATGTCAGAGGGGCTCAAAACTTGACTCCAGAACAAATAGTAGCTGAGGTCAAGCTACACTGAGCTAGAAAAGAGGCAGTAACGCCAGGGACTTCCTAAGCATTATGTTTTAGGAAGGAGTGGTAGCTGAACTGCAGAGAGTGAAAAGCTTTATGCAAGTCTTAAAAATAGAGAAGGAGAGACAAGAAAGAACAGGAAAGAAGAAAAATAGGAAATTTAAAAAGAAATAAACTTCTGCAACAGTCACCAGCTGCTTGGATGTTGTGAGAGAAAGTAAATTGGGCAGTAAAGTACTTTTACAACTCTGGCTTGGACAGTCTGGGAGCCAAACTATTCCTCTAGGATAATCTCTGACCCATCTTCTGCCTGCCAGGACAACCCTCCTAGACCCATTTTGTTGGCCCATTTGGAATAATGCCTCTCCTCTCAGCTCTGGCCCCACTTATTTCCAGCTGCCTCTGCCATGCTCCTGCATCCCTCCCATATGAATGAACTGCCAACTGTGATTTTGGTGTGAGTTATAGGGACTACAGCCCTAGCAGATGTGTACTGGCAGACTGAGTAGCTGGCTTTTTAAGTTACAAATGTTTGCTTTCAATACATATATATATATATATATATATATATAAATATACAAACACATGCACATACACATACAGTATACATATAGTATACATACATACATACAGTATACATACAGTATACATATAAAAGAACATAAGTCCAGGGAAAACTAAATCATTAGAAGTCTGGAAAGAGATGCAGACAGGAGATGGATACATAATCAAAGGCTGAATTGGCAGTACATTGTGCTGTGTCTTCTGTGCATACCTTAGCTAAAGAAACTGCTTTGAACTGTTTTCCATTCCTCGTTGTAAATGTTCATAGGTGTGTGTTTCTGCATGCCTAACACTTCCTGTTGGAAGATCTGTTGAGAAATGATGCCCCCAAGATAGTCTGCTCCTCTTCCTCCAGCATCTTTCCTCTCTTTCATTGCCCTTCATGCCCTTCTCAGTTGTGTTGGCTATAGACCCACATTTGCTCTGTCTGGGTATTTTCATTCACTTATTGCATCAAGTTTTTTTATTTATCAATAGAAGAAATTAGAGAAACATACAATCTCTTTGATGGAGCTTGTAAATATACCTTTAGGAAGCAATGGCAGGAAAGAAACATGAAATTCATAAAGGAGCTGCAGTTCTTGGTTGCTGTGCCAATTTTTTGTTAGTTCACAGAAAATATTGACCTGTACAATGAGAATTCACCCAATTCATATTTCTAATTTTATCTTTCTGTTTGCCACTCTACAAATGTTGTGGACGTGCAGCAGAGGTATAGACACTGTCCAAGAAATCCTCTTCCACTGCTGCTAGTTTTCTGGCACAAGCTTCATTGTGATTTGAATAAAACTTAAAGTGTGGTGAGATGGATCTAAAATGATATTTGTATGTTTAGCATACAAGACAGAAATGCAGAGGCATAGCGTCACTCAGGTATGCTACAAAATCAGTTTGTGTTTTGCAGACTGAATTCTGTAATGACAGACTCATTAAAAGTTCTTGCTGCCAAGTGCTGTTTGCTTTCACCTTCAAAACTGTGTGCATTACTAATGATTAACTCCACCAGGGAGAGAGGGAGTGCACACACTCAGCAAATGAATTCAGAAAGGGCCAGATTTAAATGCATTGCTCACAATCATTGGTATAATCAAAGTATATGTGCTAGCATGGCCGAGTCTGGGTGAAGTCAGCCTTACTAGGTCTTGACGGTGGGATTTACCTCTGCCAGGTTAGCTCAGCTAACTAAGCACTGCAAGCCTAAATGGTTATTATTTTCAAGATCGTTATCAGAACTATGGCTTTTTTTGTTTTCTGTTTTGAGACTTTCTTGACCCCATCAATGCTTAACTTCATGTGCAGTACTGGTTATTTTAGTGCCAGCTATATCACTGTTACTAAGTGTTTCTAGTTGCTCAGATGGCTATTGTATAACTCTCCATTCTTCTGGGAGCAGTTCTGTGAGCAACTGGTGAATTCCCTATACACTAAAGCTTTCTATGGCATGGCACTAGAATCTGTAGGAAATTTCCCAGTTATTCAAGGGTAGTTTCAGGGCAGAAGCACATGATAAAAGCCTTGTTCATGTGGTTACTGTAAAAATAACTGATGTATTTGTTATATTGTCAGCTTAACAGTTTCAAGTTTAACTCAAGTGAACAGCCAACGTAATCTGGAATTATGTAGCTACAGAAGGGATTCTATAGGTACATTGGTCAGGAAAGAAAGGCCAAGGAGAGTGTTCCCCCTCTAATAAATGGGAAGGGAGAACTGGAACAGACATGGGGAAGAGGGCACATATCAGGATCTGGAGCATAAAAAAAAAAATTGTAAATACCCTATTTCAATTTTAAGTGGAAATAATAATAATGAAAGAGTAACATAAACACAACAAAATCACTACCAACAAAAAGTTCAACCCATACCAGAAACATCAGAGTACGTAAAGCCAAACTGTGCAAGTATTTCAAACATGCAGGGCCACATTTTGTTTGTTAGCACGCTGTAAAGTGCTATTTTCATCTTTCTGTGATTTAATGTTTAAGATCTGATGTCTTTTTAAAAAAAAAACACTAAGATTGTGTCACTAAACAGACCTTTGGTTTGTCACCTAACCAGAAGCTAATGGAATTGCAGGAACTTTATTACAAACAATTTATGAATATATTTTTTTATTTTAATTATTATTTGAAAATTCCTTGCAGCTGTTGAGACCCCTTTTATTTTGTTTTAAGATTTGTAAAATAATTCTTTTTGTCGCCCATGCATAAAACTTTTCATAAATCATTGTCATTCCCTCACTGTCATTCATTCCCTTCTGCTTGTCTACTCTACTTCCTTAATGAACCTTATCAGACCTGTCCTTATCAGATATTATTTACATGAATGAACAGGCCCCCAAGATGATTTATGTCTTATTTTCTGCTCATCGAAGATGGAAATGAACTGCATTGGTTAAAATGTCATTTAGTAATAGGTCAAATTTTATTCTTCCTCAGGCTTATTTTATTTAGTTTGCTTAGAAATAAATAAAAGTGCAAAATGCAGACTTTTTATATTTCAGAATATAAATGCAAAAAGATGGTCATCAGATAAATTCCATGGTCTTGGGAAAAACAAACAAACAAACAAACAAACAAATAAAAAATAAATAAGGTAAAATAGCAATCAGTATCCAGATCTGAAGTGGAAAAGGCTTTCTTCAACTACATACCAGTATCTCAGTGAGTTACAGATATAAATACAATGAAATATGAAAAATATTTTCTGCTCAGTTCTTCCATACGAATGAAAGCTCACAGAGGGAAAAGCCATTAATATCATTGTATTATTTGTTTCAAATACATTAAATCATTGTAATCAAATATAATATTTAACTATTTGATGTTTCCAGTGTGCTGTATTTTCAGACATGATATTTTTGTTCCTTAGCAGTACTATAAAAGGAGCGTTCTTTAGGGTGTTTGAGAATATATTCTAGTCAGAATACAAGCATGCTTATGAATGTGTGAAACACAAAACTTTTGATAAAATTTATTGCTAATATTCATTTCATTTCTTACACAATCATAAACGTTCCAGCACGTGATTTGTACATTCAGCCAGTAACAATTTTATTCAATTCTTTATAGCAGGTGAATTGTTAATATTGCCAACAGGAGCGTTCAATATGTGAACCTAATAATCTCTACCCTGTTCATGGTCATCTTTCTATGCTGTATGGTGAAATACC
This sequence comes from Anas acuta, assembly GCF_963932015.1. Taxonomy (NCBI): domain Eukaryota; kingdom Metazoa; phylum Chordata; class Aves; order Anseriformes; family Anatidae; genus Anas; species Anas acuta. The sequence continues at coordinate 15,279,479 of NC_089017.1, forward strand.
ATATAAGAAAACCTTTTTCTTTATAAAAGCATTAGCTACAGGTACCTGTGTTAAGAACAACCCCAAATACCTAGTTCCTTCCTTAATGAAGTTTAACCAAATGCTTAGGTCCAGCATTTCCTCTCCCAAAGTCAGTCCATGCTAATGTTCTCATCTGCAGATTGGTTTCCCTCTGTGCAAAATTATTTAAGAAATTTTCATCTTGATTTGTCTTCCTTTACACTCATTTTTACTCTCTGTAATCAAGAACAACTACATCTATACAAAATCTCCTAAGACTCTATAGAAAGTGGTATGTGTCTTGGGATAGGAAGCCTCACCAGCTTATGGCTCAGCTGCTGGAGCTGTTCACCCTTACATGCGGACAGGCTTCAGTGGATATCACCCACAGCAAAATAAAATTTGCTTCAATAATGGTGGATTTCGGCTTGTCATACAGTCATATTTCCAACCACACATGCCTCTGACTGACAAACAAGCAGATAGACACTGCCAAAAGTTGTTTGTAAATCATATCTGTTCTGTACAGTAAAGCTGTGTGCTTGCTACAGGCTGTGTTTTCCTTCTGTCTCTCCCAGCTCTTTTCCCTAGTATCAAATCAAATAAATGAAGCTGGCAAAACGTGAGAGTAAAACTTACTCCATTAAAAAAATACAAAGACAAGGTTTTAGGTAATGAAAAGTGATAATTCTTCTGCTAATAATGATTTTACTTGACATTTCAATGGTACTTTTCTTTTATTTACAGAGTATAACCTACTGAGAAAGAAATGATCTCCAAGTATTAGAATACACACAGGCTTAGTGCAAGAGTCTTAATACCTTAGTAATACCATCAGAAAAATTGCGAACAGTTATGTTAATGCAGCTATCCTGCCTTCAGACCACAGGTGAAAAAGGCTTGGCCAGCTCAGAGTATGAACAGAAAAAGTTTAGGGTCATCTGGCCTTTTGCAGACAGAATGGCAGCACGTCTCATGAGACCTATTAGGGTTTAACTTCCATAAAACTTTCAGTCTTGGAGCACTGAAGGCAGTAGCAACAGTAATCCAGAATGAACTGAATCCATATACTCTAAGTAAAACTTTGTTTGGTCTCCATAAATTAAAGGAAAAAAAAAAAAAAAAAGAATATTTCTTTTTCTGTAAGTAGTTTCTGATGTATGTAGAATCTACTTTTTTCCTTTACTAATTTAAGGATGAATGAAATGTAAGGTTGCCATTTCAATCTTTTTTTCTTCTTCATACTATTATTTTTTATTCTACTATTTCCTTTCTTCTTTTTATTTTCTTTCTTCTATTTTCTTTCTGCTATTTTCTTTCTACTATTCGTCTTCATACTATTTTTTTCTTCTCCATACTAAATACTACTAAAACAGAAACCATTTCAGAAAACAATCCAAATAAAACATTGTCTACCACAGATTAACTTTCTCTCTCAGAAGGAAGACAATTTAAATAAATTTGTTCTTATTATATGTTAAACTAGTTCTTATCTACTCAAAAAATCTGAAATAATGAATTTATGATTCAAAGTCCATTAAAACTAAAGATGTTCATTTGATTTATTAGAGTTACAGGATTAAACTGAAATGCTATGTATGCTTCATCTAAAGCTCTTAATGTTTATGGTTAAAAATGATAAATAAGCATTTTGCAACAGGATACTTTTAATTTAGTTATTGATGGTGTCTCATAATCTTAGTACAGATAGGTGGCTATGCTAGATGTTGCATCTAAATGTAGTAGTAACAGTTAGTCCCTGTCTTAATGGTCCCTAATGGAAATAAGAAAAGCAAGGAGTAGGAAAATGGAAAACTTAAATTCACGGCTTTACAGATAGGAAGACGAGATACAGAGAATGAGAGAGAAAACTTGTTTGTGGCAAGGGACTGCTATCAGACTTTATTTATTTATTTATTTATTTATTTTGTCAGCTATCATCCTTATTTTAAAAGAACAGTATGTCAATGTTTATTTTGTCAGCACAAATCCATACTTGTGCTAAAGTTGGCATGAGCACCAATGGCTTAAAACCACAAGAATGGAGCAAGTAGACATTGCCTTTTTAGCCAGGCATCCCAGACATCAGAAACCATACTGATCTTATGGTGAAGGTCTTAATGATGCTGTCTTGTCACAGCTTTTTTCCAGAGCATGAGACTTTACCTCTCACCTCTGTGAAAATGGGAATGTCCAAAGCAGAAGCAGAAGACAAGGTTCTCACCCAAAATTCAGGTTTTTGAAAATTCAGTTGTCAGGTACTATACTTCTGGTACAGTACCTGACACAGTGCCATACCTTTCTTCTTCTCACCTCATTGCAGAATGGATATACTCCTCCTATTTTGATCTGAAGCAGAATTCTTTTTCCTGTTATCCTCAATTTTCTCCATGTTGGTTAGTTTTATGAGGGGGATTGCAGAATTGTACAATGACATCATTGTAGTTTTCTTTTTTTTTTTTTTTTTTTTTTAATAATGCATATTTCAATTTGTCTGCAGTATGTAAAAAGTTTCTCTATTACTGTTTTAGGACACAGCAGGTCAGGAGAGATACAGAACAATTACCACAGCTTACTACCGGGGTGCAATGGGCTTCATTTTAATGTATGACATCACGAATGAAGAGTCTTTCAATGCTGTGCAGGATTGGTAAGTAAAACTTGGACCTCATATTAGATATCAAAGAGAATGTTTGGTATCACTTACCTGTTGTGATAGTTTGAATTATTTTGGAATAGTTATTTCCAGATATGTCCAAGCATTCCAATACCCAAAGGTAGGATTTTTGTTCTTGTGGAAAGACAGTGAATGCTTTAAAATGTGGTACTTCTGATTCTTAGCAACCATTGTGTTTTCTGTGATGTCAGTTGATGTATTTATACCACTAAAAACAGCAACATGCTAACAGAGAATAATTCATAAGATACCAGAAAATGTTTCCATAGTTCACAAAAAGAAATGGGATTGTGTGTGGGGGTTGTCATTTGATTTATTTTTTTTAATGTTGTTTTTAAACTTAGCTGGTTGGACATTACATTTTCATTCATGTGGCTTAAGTGTAAAAATGATGAGAAAAGTTCATCAGAGTTATAGAGTCTAAAATGGATGGTACCTGTATTACCATATATTTTGTGAATTTGTCTCAGCATGTTATTTTAATTAGGTATGGATCAACCAGGATCCAAACAATTTAAGGCTTTTTTAAAGTAAAGCTGACCAAAAAGGAAAACTAGAGCTACTCTCAGCTGTCTCCTCTTATCCTTTAAGAGTTATTTTCAGATCTGAGGGCCTCCTAGCAGTGCTCTGGGTGATACGAATTGCATTTGTCACATGTGTTCTGTGTGCTTTCTTGCGCATTGTTACCATGGGAAAATCATGTTTGAGAGTATTTCATTCAGAGTTTGCATGATTGTTCAGTATATTTCTTTGGCTCTTTTTGTTCTTTTAAGATGTGCTTTATTGTATAAGAGTATAAAATATTACAATTAAAAATATTACAATATTACAATAAAAATTACAATATTACAAAATATTACAATATATACAATTTTCAGGACATGCAAGGTCAAAAACACATTTTACATTTGAATTAAAAGGCAATGATGTTATGATGCCTGTTTCTAATGGGAATTGTTGCCTAGCCACGGACTCTCCGATAAAAAACGTTCTTTCTTTCACACTTTTCTACTTATTATTGTGGGAGAAAGTACTACTGAGCCCATGGAGCAGCATCTCTCTCTACACCTGTATATTTTCTTCATCTGGGTATGCTGAATCTGGCCATTCAGCACTCGGAAAATAAGAACTGAGAACCTTAGCTTGACAAGAACCTTCGCTGTACAAGAAGTAAAATCTTGTGTTGCCTAACATGTCTAGTCTGAACACTATGGAGGTAGTCATTCATCCAATGGAAATGGACAACTCCAGACTGTGTCCTACCTTCTCATTGCTGTCCATACAACTCTATGCTGAATTGCTTTTATGAAGCAATTTCTTTCTATTTACTAGAGAATCGATGAACTTATATGACTAGTATAGACCATATGACTAGCTTTTGGATATACGAATTTATCTCAGAGGAGACTCTGCATGATACTCAAAGTGGAAGACAGGTTTGTTCACTGTAACTTGTTATGCATAGGCGATATTCTACCCCTTTTGTACAAGCTGAAGGTATCATGCTGAGGGCTTGATGTTATACATTTGCAAGTACTGCTCTGCTCAACAGCATGAAACAGATTCTTCTACCTAATAGTCAGCAGCTGTAATTTGTAGGTGCTGCTGTGGAAGTTTAGCAAAACCAAGGAACAAAGGAACCCACCCTCAACCTCTGACCCTGCATGTGTGCCAGCCAGCACCACTGCTTCCTGGGCCTGCCAGCTGAAGCTTTTTCTTGGTTTGGTTCTGCTATCCTTTGTCAATGGGCCAATTCCATTCAAGCACTGGGTTATCTGTGTGATAATGGCTGTTGGTGACCAGCTGTAATCTGCAAATCTCATTGCCTCCTCTCTAGGCAAACCATATGGTATGCCATGTATTATCTAGCTTCCTCTGATACAAAGGTTTCCTTATAGCAAGTGTAAATATGAGTACTTGTTATTAATTTCCCCACCTGTTTGTTTTCCAGCCTCCTAAATCTATTGTCATTGCCACTCCTTCTTTCCCAGTGAAAAATAACTAGGCTTCATACAAATTAAAGCAAAACTCACTGTAAAATGAAACAAGAAAATATTTAAAAGTTATGGAGCTTTTAGGTTTGTGAAATATGATTTTCCATAATTTTTAACTAGAAGCTTTATGAACAGTTGGCAGCTGCTGTAGAAATTTGGTGGACAGGGGATTGCATGATTATATGCCTAGAGATACTGAGGAGTCATCTGCATGATGAAAAGGATGACAGACAGGCAGAGTGCCTCACTTGTCAGGATGAGACATAGATTTGCTTTTATTTTCATTTCTAATTTCATGATCCCAGTTGCTGCCCTGCTGTTCTTCCTCTCTGTTTTATTCCTCCCATCTCACAGTCGATAATTGATTGTATTAACCCATACTCCAGTTTTGATAACAATCAGAGAACTACAGCTTGCTTCTGAATGAAAGAGAAGTTAAAGAAAACTCACAGTTACCAATGCTGCAGGGGACGAAATGTGACTGTGCACATTTGTCTGCATTTGTGAAAGATACAAGGACAGAGAATGAGTGGGAGCTTTAAAACCTCTCTGGGGCTTAAAAGGCTTTTTCCCTGTGATAAACGTGCCTCTGATGGCAGTGGTACCATTTTATATATGTGCACAATGGGCCAAATCCAAGCTCAAAATCCATCAGCTTTAGGGCTTCATCTAGAAATGACATTACATTTAGGACAACGAATTTCCAGGTGCCTCTTAGATCTGAATAAAGGAGTTCATGATTCCTTAAAATCAGTTTGTTCAAGCTTTTGTACCCATGTTGAAAAAAAAAATAAATGTGTTCAATCTGAAATATGGCTGACATCTCTGTTTTGTAACAACAGATGGGTTGTCATATTTCCAAATATCCCATGCTTAGGTCAGCATCAATTTGTTTAGCTGTGAGAAAGAATATATCTAATCAGATCATTGACACTTTACATAGAAAAAAAAAATCAATGTTTGTATTTTTATTGAAACCTATTAACGCCAATATATGCAACAGTTATCAGGCAAACATTTTTCTACCAGTGTGTGAGACTGAGAAAGTGTTTTGTCTTAGAGCTTGGCTGAAAGACTTGAGAGTCCAATAATTTTCCTAACCATACTGCAGATACTTCAGAAAACATTTGTATCTCACCTTCACTAAGTAAAATGAAAAACCTTAAAGATTACAGATGACAGATAAACAAAAGTTGTAACCTAAGTAGATTTTTTGGTATGAGAAAAGAGTATTTCTCCAAGAAAATTCATGCAACACCCCACTAGCTATGCCCCAATTTAATGATTACAACCCTTTTCCATGTCTCTATTGAGAGATCCCTAATCAGATTTAATCCATTTCAGCGACTAATTTATTTCTTTATATTGATTTTAGAGTATTGCTTGTCTTCTAGCTAGCTCTCCTGAAGAAGAACCAGTCACCTACTTTTGTCTCTGCAGTGCATTTACTGGTATTGTTCTCTAAACTAACGTTATTTTAATCATACATTTTCAATTTTTAGAGAGAACTAGAATGAAATGAAAAAAATAAAGAGGCAAAATACTTTCTTGCACTTGATTTCCAAAGCAACTTGTATTTGAATTGTGCAGCTAACGGGATTTTTTGTTATTTAATTTTTCTTTGTGAAATATTTGGAGTGGCTCATACATCAACACTCAGTCCCTGCGTAACCTTTTTCCATGATGGAGAAGAGACGGAACGTATTATTTACAGTATTGAAATTCAAAAACAAATAAACAAAAAAATAATAATTATAGGTCTAGACAAAATGAGGAAAGACAGTTTGCCTTCATGAGATAGGAAGGATCATTATTAAAAATACTTGTTTGACTAAGGCAGGGGAAGTTAGTTTGTTTCATGGAGCTTCTATCACTTGTAGCAGGTTAGGTGAACAACCTGTGTTCATGACCAGCGTGAACAAGCCAGTACTGCTGCCTAGGAAGCCGTGCCAAGTCTCTGCATGTGTTCCCTCCAAAGAAAACGACAGCAGCAGTAGTCACAGCACTGAACAGTACTCTCCGCATGTAGATACAGATTTTCAGAAGTTCCCAAGGACTGACATTTTCTGATTTTATTCAGTGAGAGAAGGTGCATGCTGAAAATCTGGCTGCTAGCAGAAACAGCAAAGTAAACATGCTTTGACTCAGTAGACATCCTATGGGGCTCTGCCCAGATTTTGAAGCTGCCTTTTGCAGGAGGCCTTTCCTCCAGAAGTGCAGCTAATACCGCAAGTGCAAGGTGTGTACTTGGATGTGCTTTCTTGCATTGCAAAAAAATGACTCTGGGAGCAGAATTTTTTTCCTATAAATAGGAACCACTTGGACAGCATCATTTTTCTGCTCAGCTGAGGCCTAAAGAGCCCACATAAGTAACAGACAAGAACCAAAACATGCCATTTAGCTGAATTCTTTAGATAACATCCACATATTTCAAGGAACTAGTCTAATGAAATCTGATATTCTTAAATAAACTTACTTTTTAAATCTGAATAGGAAATAAGTAAATGTTAAGAGCGTCTCCATGCCACTTCAATGCATATTTGTTTTAGGAGTTCAGTTATAATGTCACAGTGCTTGCATTCATTCTTCTTTTATTCTGTCACCTGTAGCATTTACATTTTTAGCCTTTTTCATTATTACATTTGGCTAGGGGCTTTTATGACACCTTTCCTCTTAGTGGTTCTCTCCACAGAAGTTGATAGCCTTATTACAGTGGCTCCTTATGACAGAAAGGAGAAGGTGAAGGCATTGTGCTATTTTTGCAAATGCTTTCAAATCAGTATGTTGAGTTCCATAGAAGTGCCAGGAAAATAAGTGTTCCTGAGTTGAACTTAAAACTGTTGTTATATGTGCAATCTTTCTACCCTTTTACTGAGTGATTTGGGTTTGGAGATTTATTTATAACCAGAATATTTCTAGTTTAGAAACAGCAAGAATGTAAGCCATGATATAAAAGCCTGAAGTTCTAGGTTGAAATCCAGCTGGATGCTGTGAAACTTTGCACAATCCAAAGGCTAGACAGGGACACTGCATGTAATGGTGTACACTCACTTTAAGTCAGTACTCTGAACCTGAAAAAGTTGTCCCAGCTCAAAGAGTTTGGCAATATCTATCATGGTATGGTGACTGCTGAAAGGATGCTGTGGAGGGCTTCTTTGTGCAGGCAACCAAAATTTGAGAATACTGCATTTCTGGAATGTCAGATCCCAAAATGTCTCCTCAGGAGACACACAAAGCTGAAGGAACTTAAGGGCTTTGGACAGATAATTTTTAATGTCCCATTTGGAAAGGAGTGCTATTACATGTCTTAAGAAGTTCAGAGTCTTCCATCGAAGATGCTTCTCATCTCTCTTTTTCTCTTGCTTTTTTTCTCCTGTGTGATTAAACAGCTCTACATCTTCTGTTAGTTCAAGCTCATCACCTTCAGGAAGGAATCAGCTGTCAGGAGGTATATATTCTGTCTATTATATGAAGGAGACAGAGGCTTAGCACACAGCAGACAATTTCTGATTTAATAATTTTGTTATACTGTGCTTACATGTGTATTTTGATATGAAATTGTTGCAGAATTTAGTGCTAATCAATATGCCTGGAACAATGTGAAAATTTAGTGAATTTCAAATTAGAGCCAACAGAATAAATTCTAATCATGTGTCACTCATCTGTACCCATAATACATCAGAGATAGTTATTGGGAATTGGTTCTGGGGAAAGACAATAGAAATGAAACAGTAGTCATCAAGTAAAACCAGAGAGATCTGTGCAATATTAGGAGCTAAGCCATTACCAGAAACTGTGGTGTTGTTTGTTTGTTTGTTTGTTTTTTTCCCCTCTCTCTCTCTTTTTTTTTTTCCTGTAGTACACATGGCTTGAATTAAAATCTTCAAAGTAAAATTTGAAGTAGTTTGAAAGCACAGCCTTAAAGAGTGATTATGCTTCTATACAAGATAATATTCAGAGTTAAGGCTTTAACTCTTTCACTTCACCATGGCATTAGGCAGCTGAATTTACTGGAATGCCAATAATAATCGTCATTCTGGACAGTGCCGTGAAAAAAAAATAAATAAATAAAATAAAATACAGTTTCTTCAAAATATTAGCTTTTTGTTTCTTTTTAGCACCCTGAGTAAACTGCAAGTTAGCAGGTATAGCTACAGTGTGCTAGAAATTGTTTATTTCAGTGTTCTGTTACATGTTTCTCTTCTAATAAGGGACATGATGGCATTTTTTGAATTGTCATTCAGAGAAAAAAAAAAAAAATGGAAAATACATTAGCATGTTAATGGGTGAATATAAAAATTCCTCAAAGCAAATTAGCCCATTAAGTTAATGTCAGCACTGCTACATGCACTTCTAAAGGGCATATGTTCTAAAAGGTTCAGTGTTTTTGCTGCCACCTCTCAACTTTCAGTCTAGTATTCATGCTCAACACATGCTTGATCTACAGACAGGCTATTTTTCTTTTACCTCTCAATATTGAACTTAGTTCTATCATTTCAGAAAAAAAAATCCATTATTTGCTGTATATCAGGGAACAAATCTGGAAAGCGCTTCTGGGCAAATGTAACCTCTATCCCTCTTTGACAAAACATGACCTGATGTGCAGCACAATTTGTGCAGTCCTGCTGCAAAGAGCGCTGAGAAAAGCCGTGTGTGCCATTCCCCATGCGTGTCCTTGGTATCTCTGTCCCATGGTGTTCTGTCTAGACCCAAGCTACATCGTGTCCACCAGCAATCCACACACAAACTGAGAGACTGACATGCAGCCAACAGCAACCTCCAGACAGCAGTGCAGGTTAGAGACAGCTGAAGAAGTATTCTGATGGAGGAATCTGATATTACGTATATTAGCTTAGGGATGGACAAAGCCATTTAAGCAAATTCTCTAGTTATTTGATGTAGAGTTTTCAGCCAAGCAGATGCATGAAGTTGTGCATTGGTGGATAGTTTCATGTCACTCTCCTATTTAAAACAAATGAAATGCTATTATTGCATAAATGTATTGTGTGAAAAGAACAGGATGAAATTTAAGAATGAATCACAGTTTGGTGTATATTTTCATTTGTCTTCCCTCTGAACAAAAAGGGGACTCGTATTCTTTACCGACTTAAATATAAAAAACAAAGAAATTAAATTTCCACTTTTGCCTTTTAATATTCACTCTTGGAAATGGACGTCTGCAATGGTTTTACCCAGGTGGGCAGCTGAGTTTCACCATGGCCACTCTCTCACTCCCACTACTCAAAGGGGAAAGGGAAGAAAATATGGTACAAAGGGCTCAAGCATTGAGATAAGGACGGGGACATCACTCAACAATTATCATAATGGGTAAAACAGGCTCAGAGTATGGAGATAGTAAGATTTATTGCTTATTAACAAGCTAGAGAAGTGGGAAACGAACGAAAGAAACCAGAAATGCCTTCCCTCCATCCACCTTCTTCCACCTTCTCCCCCTGAGCAGCGCAGGGGATTGGAGAATGGGGACTGCGGTCAGTCACTGATGCTTCATCTCCTCCGCTCCTTCTTGGTCCCTCTCTGCCCCTGCTCCCTGTGGGGTCCCTCCCATGGATGCCGTCCTTCCCAAAGCGAGTCTGCGGGGGCTGCCCACAGGCAGCAGCTCTTCAAGACCCGCTCCCACAGGGCTCTGTCCCACAGGGTCCATCCATCCCCCAGAAGCAAACTGCTCCAGCACGGGTCCCCCACGGGTGGGCGGCAGCTCCCCCCAGACCCCCTGCTCCTGCGTGGGCTCCTCTCCACGGGCTGCAGCTCCGGCCCGGGGCCTGCTCCTGCGGGGGCTCTCCATGGGCCGCAGCCTCCTCCAGGCCACATCCACCTGCTCCACCGGGGGCTCCTCCACCCATGGGGGGGCTGCAGCGTGGAGATCTGCTCCATGTGGGACCCATGGGCTGCAGGGGGACAGCCTGCTCCACCAGGGGCCTCTCCCTGCACAGCCCGCAGGGGAACTGCTGCTGCCTGCCTGCAGCACCTCCTGCCTTCCTCCTGCAATGACCTGGTGGCTGCAGGGCTGCTTCTCACTCCTCTCTCTCTCCCAGCTGCTGTTCCCCAGCAGTATTTTCTTTTCCCCTTTCTTAAATCTGCTGTCACATAGGTGCAAACAGAGATGCTTATTGGCCCAGCTCTGGCCAGTGGCTGGGCCCTTATCCAACATGGGGCAGCTTCTGGATTCTCCTTGCAGAAGCTACTTCAGTGGCCCCCCTGCTACCAAAACCTTGCCACGCAAACCCACTACAACTTTGTTACACAGAACATTAAACTAAAATTCTTTGGTCTTCATAAACTTAACACTCACTTTATTTTACTTTTCACTTATTTCAGTAAGAGGAATTAAGTCCAATGACAAATTAGATGTGCTTCTAAAACAAGAATAGCAAATCAGTAAAAATCATATCAAGACATTTATAAAAAGAGTAATACTTGGTGAAAAAAATGTGCTTTAAAATATTTAAACAATATTCTGCATTCCATGTCAGTTTGCTCGTCAGCTTTTCATGAATCATTTGGTACTGAATTCCTGATGTTGCACATTGCATATAGAAAACTTAGTTCTGTGAGAGGATATCTTATTTTTTTCCCTTAAAAGTTTGTCATGAAACATAATTTAGATCACACATGCTAAACTGGTGCCAGCGTAAACCACCTACATACTTTCCAGTTTGGCAGACATACTCCAAACACTGCTACAGTGTTTCTTCCAGTACATTCAAAAAAAGAATAACACCACATTTCAAAGTAAAGCATGCAGCATATTCCTAGAGATTTGAGGAGCAGCATATACTGCAACTGATTCTTCCTAAAATAAAAGGAAACTTTGAAGAAAGGAAAATGTTGTAAATCACTTGTTTTCTATTTTTAATTACAGCTTTCTGTAATTTTCAGCATATCATCCTTAACACTCATACAGACCAACAAAAACATTCAGTGTCTAAAAACATTCAGTGTCTAAAATCTGTATATGTTGCTTGAAGTTTTGGGTGTGCAAGAAAGTAATGTATAATGATTTATTGTCACTGGTATTGCCAAATGCATGGCTTTAGGTTTCCCTGGTAAGCAGCTCTAAGTGATGAAAAAAAATATGTGCCTGTTGTTTTAAGGCTCTTCCTGATAACATATCTGATATTAGGTTTAAGCAGCACAGTAGATGGACAACACATTGCTTTGAGGAAGATAATTTTTTTTTATAATTTTATTTCTGCTAAACCCTGAATCTAAATATGCAAATATTACACATGGAAATTTATGCAAATCCTTATCCAACTGTTTTTGTCTTGAAAACAGTAAACCTTTGATTTAAAAGTTCAAACCTCATCATATAATGTTTTCAATAGGTTTACTGTAAAAAAAAAAAAAATATTCTTGCATTGTAGCAGCTAATCAGAAAAGACAACTGTTAACTTTTCATGGTATTTTTCCTTTTTTCTATTTTTCTGTTCTTCAGCCATAGAGAAAACACACTGTGGGGCTCATCCATACTTGTTTCTTGGTCCTACAGGCCACTCCTCTCATTCATTTTGCTGTGAGACAAAGCACTTCTACAGAAGGTTCTCTATCCACCTGAACTTTCTTCACTACAGAAGTGTGATCCTCTTTTTAGATACCAGGCTTCTACCCAATATGAGAGTGTTTGCTCAGCTCTGCTGAGCTGCATCAAGTTGTATTAATGATGACAATGGAGAGTCTAAAAACAAAAGGGAACAAATATCATCTGGACAGAATTTTCTCAGGCTGTTCCAAGTGTCTTTTTTTCCCCTCAAATCTGAGATGGGGCAGCGTAGTCACAAAGACATGATAGCAATCATTCACCCAGATCTGCTTGTTTGCTGGTGGCTGATCAGAGTGCAGCTGATGTCAGTATTATGCTTCAGGAATTCACCAGCAGGATGAAGACACTTCCACTGGACCTGCCTGGCTTAGTGAGTGGCTTACATATTTGCCTGTTAATTTTTTTTTTCACTTTTGGCTCACATGGTAGTTGATTAGGACCACCATTGGCTATAACTGGACAATACTCACTGCAAGGCGAGCAGGCTAGATGGGAGCATCATGCAGTGCAGCCTGTCTGTTAGCACCAGCTGCAGACTGGCAGATATATCATCACTGTGGCTGCACCTCTTCAGCAGCCCTAGCTCATGCAGATATGGGCTGCAGTTTTGGGGTTGAATTTCATCTCCTCTTACCAGCTCTGGGCAGTACCAGCTACATTGCTCCTTCCATAGGCCATTTTTCCTCTCTCAGGAGTCACAGAATTATAGAATTGAAGGGGTTGGAAGGGACCTCAAAAGATCATTGGATCCAACCCCCCTGCCAAAGCAGGTTCCTTAGAGCAGGCTGCCCAGGGAGGCATCCAGATGGACCTTAAATACCTCCAGAAAAGGAGACTCCACAATCTCCCTGGGCAGCCTGACCCTATGCTCCATCACCCTCACTGTGAAGAAGTTCTTTCGCATGTTGGTGTGGAACTTCCTGTCCTCTATCTTGTGACCATTGTCCTGTCCCCGCAAACCAGTGAAAAGAGGTTGGCCAAATCCCTCTGTCTGTATTTATACACATTGATGAAATTCCCTCTCAATCTTCTTCTCTCCAGGCTGAACAGAGCCAGGTCTCTCAGCCTTTCCTCATAAAGAAGATGCTCCAGGTCCCGTATCATCTTTGTGGCTCTCCGCTGGACTCTTTCCAGGAGATCCCTGTCTTTTTTGTACTGGGGAGCCCAGAACTGGACACAGTACTCCAGGTGAGGCCTGACCAGGGCAGAAAAAGGAAAACATGGAAGGAAAACATGGAAGTTCTGATTTGAAACACCAAAATATTTTATTTGAGAAAACATGACAAACTGTGCCACATCTGGCAATAAGATAGGTCTGCCTTAACAATCCTAATACTTCGGTTTTATTCAGTTTTAATTCCCAGGAGCACATGTGGCAGAATTATCCTCTATCTTATGAGTGTCTGCCCATTGTTATTTATGAACACACAGCAAGCAGCAGAACATACCTATTTTGTAGTCTGCTATCTCTCAGCTGGTAACTGAACTGAACATCAATAATTAATAATAATAGTGCAGATGTGACAGTCTGAAAATAAACTTGCTTTGTTGGACCAGAAATTTCACAATGGAGTTTCATTGCATGACTGATAGGGCAATATAGATACTCAGCTAGTCAGAGAACTGTTGTTACATAAAGTGTCTTCCATTCTGCTCCCGATCCTGATCCTGCTTGTATTCATGTACGGTCAGAGGCAGTTACACTAGGATAGACGAAAACAAACCAGAAGATGAGATTAACATCTAAATGCTGCTATGCTTAACTAATATTCATTAATTAAACTGTTCTATGATACTCTTAATGAAATATGTTGTTTTGTCTATTTTTTTCCTGGACAAGATGATACACTTCCATTTTCCAAAAAGTTAGAGTGGAAAATGCCTTTGAGAAGCTGGAGTTTATTAAGAAGATAAACAAACTTAAGCATGGTAATACAACCATATGCCATGGGAAGTATATGAAATACTGATTCCAATATTCACTCTGGTCTTTCTCTTCATTTTATAGACAGTCACAGCCAGTAGCAAATAAAATAAAATCTGGCATGTTATCATCCACTCACAAACTTCTCATTGTCAGCAATAAATGTCACAAAGCCTTGTGGCAATGGTAGTTTTTGTTGGCTGAACAGTAACTAATACACTCTTTTTATCTCCCTGTAACCATGCATGTTGACAAAGTCATCCTGTCGCTCAGCATTCCCAAATGAAAGCTTTGCTGCCAGCCAACAACTATGAGTTTTATCAGCAGCTCAGTAATATCCCTAAACTGTTGCCACTCTCAGCTCAAGTGACATAAAATTTACTTTCCTCCATACTCTAGTCTAGTTATTTGTAGCTTTGGACAGATATTGTGGCCCCTGCATCAAACTCAAACACTGAGATTCACTGAAAAAGCCTTTCCTGTTGGGAACTTCAGATTTGCAGCTATCTTCTTTGGATTGGGATAGTGTCAATAGTACCAAAGGCTGCAGTTTCGCTCATGCAGCCTGGAAGTTGTTTCAAAAGCCAACAAACCCAACAAAATATGAGTCAGCAGCAGAGCACTGTATAGCTATGTGAGTATTTTGACAGATTTTTGATGGAGTACCTTCTCACTTATTACCTCCCTCACCTCTGCGACCCCTCAGGTCACTTTCTTTCTTCTGCTAGCTCCTCTCTGTCTGACTTCAACACAGCTTGTTTAAATTGTCAAGTATTGGTAATTTTAAAAGGATGATAGCTATGTGAGATACAGGCTGTATGTGGGAGAGTACAACAAGTTTTATTGGAATTTAGCCCACCAATCAAGCAGGACAAGTGACATCAATGTTCTTATATCTAGACTCAAACTGCAAAGTAACATAGCAATGTAATCCAGTAGTAGTAGTTATTTTTTAAGCATAACCTCATAGTATTAAGTTCTATCCTGCAACTGAAGAAACCTTTGGAGTGTCTGTAATCAGAATATTGCAAGACTCTGACCATTAAACCAAGAAATATATAGTGTATGCTTAATAATGAATGCTTTAATTAAAAAAAAAAAAAAAAAAAAAAGTAGTGTCATTTTGTCAGTCCTATTTCTTGTTTGAGCCACTGCCAAATCCATGCAAAGAACATCAAGTCATGAACAAATTAAATACAATTTCTGGAAATTTCAGCTTCAAGAAAGTCATGAACCGTGACTTAAAACAGGTCTTAAAACTATTGTAGTGATAGATTCCAGCTGGCAGGCAGAGCAAATTACAGGATACTTGAAGAACTGTATATTGCACCTTCTAAGTACACACATATATTCTGGATATGCCTGGTACAAATCTAACAGACTTGTAACAGCATCAAAACCTAACTCTGTTGCAAAAAAATAATAAAATAAAATAAAATAAAATAAAATAAAATAAAATAAAATAAAATAAAATAAAATATAAAATAAAATAAAATAAAATAAAATAAAATAAAATAAAATAAAATAAAATAAAATAAAATAAAATAAAATAAAATAAAATAAAATAAATCCAAAGCTAAAGACTGAAGGATGAATTTCCATTAGAAAAAAATGTTTTTATCATATGCATGTTAGAGACAATTTAACCTTTCTGAATTTCTAGGTTTATGAAGATAAAGTTAAAAGATAAGGTTAAAAATATGGAAAATGAATTCTTAACCTGAATTACAGGCATTCTGTAATAATCCAGTGCTCACTCCTTCTCAAAATGTGAAAGTCATTGTAGCATTTCTCTTTTTGTAGGATAACCAGGACAGAAAAGCCCATCTTCTATTTGAGTCAAGGTTTCATGTGTTTAGTAGGTAGGCTTTAGAGGAAAACATACTTCTACAATATCTAATTTCTCCAGGCATCATGAGATACTCATGCAGAACTGGCAGTGAAAACAGTGAGCCTTGGAGGTCACAAGATGCTTATAAAACTCCCCAGGGGGACCAAAGGAGAGACAGCATCCTCCTGCTGTAATTCTTACTCTATGCTGGCTGACAAAGAACTTAGGACTGTCTCAGCAGAGTGCATTGCAGCTGCATTTGCTGTATAACACAATGTTCCACAGAAAAATTCAAGACAGCTGAGCCACTACAGCAAGACTCTGGAATAACACTGCTCCCAGTACTTTGTTAATTTGCTCCAGCTGACCTTAGGTATCACCATGCAGTGCTTAGTTCAAGCAGTATAGACTTCGAATGCAAACTACTCCTGCAAAATAATTGCAGTTCTCCGTGTGGATAGGGTGACAAAACCCAGCACACACAGCCTGTGATTTCAGGAAGTTCCTTGTAAGCAGTAAGCAGAAGGGGTCAGGCAGCAGCTCAGCGATCACACGATAGATGTCTCATCTATACATTGCTGCCTCAACAAGAGAGGGTGAACTATGGTTTCAGAGGAGTTGTGGGGAGGGAATCAGAAGGCTTGTGCATGGCTCCTGGAAACACTGAGGAAAATGAAGAGAGGCAGGTGCATATCAGCTCTAATTACCAAGAACAGTAGGGACCTCACTCCATCCTCCTTTTTTTTTTTTTTTTTTTTTTCTTTCTTGCCACCATTGGGATTAAAACTTACTTACTTCACACATAAAATCAAGATAAGAGCTGTAGCTGCCTTGTGTTCACAGCAGGGAGGCTTTTCATAAACTCTTCACTCCTTCTACTTGTAGCAGCCATCCTCTGCCACGAGTTCACATTGTAAGAGCAACTTACTCCAAGGAAAAGAATAAATCAATGTATTTTATCTTAAATTACCTCCTGTCTCATGCACTATAAATATATACTTACAGTGCTTTGGTCACAGCAAGTAAAAAGGTGTTATATCAATTAAAAGACAATTGATATGGAAAGGCTCCCCTGGAAAACCAACACTTTGTGTTTTCAGGCCCAGTTTGACAAAGACAAGTCTAAATGACATCCATAGTTTTTCCGTATGTACGTTTTAAACTTTGCCTTTCAGATGTACCCTAAACAACACAACCAGCATCTGCCATGTGAGGTGATTGCTTTTCCTCTTGTTCCTGGAGGGCAAAACTCTGTAGGAAATCCATACTAATTGAACTGAAATATGCACTTTGCTAGACATTAGGAGAGGCAAACTGTACTAAGGGAAGCAAAAATAAAGAAAATATATAAATAAATAAATTATATTTCAAAACAAGTCTGAAGAAAAAACAGGACTCTAGCAGTCTCTAGTGCGAAAGAGAGAGAAGCCTGGATATTGCAGCTCCCTTATTATAAACAATGAGATAATGCAACTGAGTGTTACAGCCTCTGGGAGAAAAGCAAAGAACAAAATATGAAACAGACAGAAAGGATATGGATGTAAACCCTCTTTTGAAAAAAAAAAAAAAAACAAAACACTGCACCTGCAATTTAAAAAAAAAAAAAAAAAAAAAAAAAAGGCAGATTAAAATTGCATGGGTGTAAGCTGTGGAAGAGTTGAGAGAAATAACAAACATCTCTTTTATATTATATTTTTAGATGTGCAAATTTAAATTAGCTGTCATAGACTCTATTTTTGTTTAGTACAGCCTTTGTAATCTTTGTAATAATTCACATTTTTATGAATTTTTAAACCACAAATACTCAATGGTTTACACAGCAGTTGAAGTTGTATTTCTAAGCAGACTTAAAGACTGTTCCTTCGTAGAAAATCAATATTTGTAGCTGGTCTTAAATACAAGTCCTTTTTCATTTTTTATAATCTTCATAAAGTTTTGTTGTCAATATGTGAACAGATTACTGAAAATATAGAAGTAACCAAGAATGATCAGCAAATGTTGCCCCTAGGTGAAAATTCATACAGTATCAGTTAAGAGAGATTTATATATGGGAAAAGTCATGGGTGTTTGGAATGACTTTTCAGTCTCCATGGAGACTCTTCACTGAGTTAGTTACTGCAGTTAAAGCTTAGATATATAAATAAATGCACAGGTACTACAGCTAGAGGGGAAGTCTGGGTTTACTGGAGGCTTCAGAAGTGCTTTCTGTACTGTATACCACAGTAAAACTATCTTCTAGATGCATTGTGTTATTATGAAAGCAAAAACTAATCTTTTCCTCAAGTGTAAATTATTATTTTTTTTAATCTGAATAGTTATTTAGATGTCTTCATATTTCCCATCCCATAGGACAGAACTTCCAGGACTCATACTTTCCAGAAATCTGGGCTATGTTGCAGGTTCTTCTGCAGGTATACGATAGCTGCAAGCCATGATCAAAACCTTAATTTGTTTTAATTCCAGTTCTACACTTAAGTATTTTTCTTTCACAGTAAGGTCACACTGGGAAAGCCCACTCAGAATTGGTTGTGTTAACAAGAGATATTCCAACAGCAGAAGGAGGTAGACTGGAACTGTGTAAAGGGGTGACAATATTGCAGATCTCAAAGAGGCTGAAAGCACTGTCTCACACAGCAAACAGGGAGTACATGCAGACATAGCAAATGATATGAGGCCCTATCTCATTTTTGGACAGAAGGGCAAAAGCCTAAATGGACAGAAAGGAGGATTTTAAATGAGGAAACTGATAAAAGAAATAGGTCCTCCAAATGAAAGTCAGATGAGGAAAAGCAAAGTGTTTGTCTAGAGTGATAGTTCTGTTGGAAAGTAGATACGTTTCTAGTAGAGAAGGATGGGAAGGTGATCAGATGTCCCTCAGAGCTTTCTGCAAGTCAATTTCTGTAATAGGCAAAGGGCAGCAGCTCTTTCTGAGGGGCACAGGGCTGCCAGAGGTATCGGAAGAATACCGTTATTCTTGCTGTGGGAGCCAGAGGATGCCACCAATTGGAGGAAGCTGAGTGAGCGCTGGGGAGCGCGGCCGGAAGGATCATCCCCCACAGCCTGGGTACCAGCTCTCAGGCTGCAAGTGGGATGGATGGAGCAGGAGGTCTCATACACTAAAACTGCTGGGGAACTGCTGCTGGAATCCAGTCTGTATCTGGTTACTGTTGTTTATCTTTATTCATACATCCCCTCATACTGATTTCTCTCCATAGTCTCCATTGCAGCTCTTCAAAAACTATTTTTCACTACTCTGTGGCTCAGCTATCTTCCATACGTTCTGGCCTATAGACATCTTCATTTTCCTTGGTTTTCTTCTTGAGTATCTTGAGGCTGCTCTTCCAAAAGCAGGGTTTATCCACATCATGTTTACCTGGTTAAAGACTTCATAGGAAGGGATGAAATTGGAAAGAAGGAAAAGTTTTTACTGGGAAGGTGAAGAATTCTGTAGACTAAGCGTAGTACATAAAACAGAAGGTTTGAAAAATATATTTGAGCAGTTCTTGGAGTGATTCTGTTTTGTTTTCACACAGGAGAGTCCACTCATGGACAAGTATCAGTAGAAAGTCCCTGAAAAAATTCTCTTCTGTTTCAGTCTTAGTTTATATAACAAACTACTGAAGTTGACTTTCCTGACAGTAAAGGTTATCTTGAGAAAAATATAGCAAAAGACCAAATAAGGGTATTTCAATATTGATCTGGTATATTCATAGCACAAAGCTGCAGCTGATAATGACAATCTTTTCTCCTCAAAATCATTTCCTGAACATTAAGGACTAAAGTGAACTTTCAAAGCACAGTTAGCTTAAAACAGCCGTGAACTGTGCTACCCTAGAACCACAGGGATGGCCTGGAAAAATTCAGGTATCTGTCTTCTCCCTGAATGTGGCTGGTAACCCACACTGTTTTATGAAAGAAGAAGTTGAAATACTAGAGTTCATCCCATGAGTGAAAGGTGATGGAAATACATTAAACTATTAACTTACCTATTGGGTAAGTTAAGGCAGTTAATATTTCTATGAGGTGTGCAAAGGGAGGAGGGCTGAACACTCGCCCATGCTCCTCCATCCTATTATCATATACAGAGGAAGTGCTTAAGTTTGCTTTTATGGTCCCTAGACTATAATGTGCAGTCTCACATGCAGCCAGCTCATTCCCCAGCCATGCACAGATCTTGCTAGCCTCTGCCCTTGCCTAGCTAGTCAGGCAGAACTAGAGGAGTGTTTTGAAGTGTAAAATTGCACTGTGTGTGCATGTTGGATTAAAATATTATTGTACAATCTTACAGATTGCATGGCTCCCTGACACAATTTAAATGCAGATGGTTTTTACCATTGTAGAGGCAAAAATCTCCCGTGGTTTCCTGCCTGGATACAGTACCGTAGCTTTCCATTTTCCCTAATAATCTTGTTGCCCCTGAGTAATTTCCTACCTTCACATTCTAGTAAATGTTCCACATTTGCTGTTTGTTTTGCTGCTGTTTTCATAGTAGGATTTCCTGCGTAGCTGAGATCATATGGGACACCCAGTCTTTTTCTGCTTTATTGTCTCATGCTGTATCTATTCCTTTTTGTTTTTCTTGTAAAACAAAACAAAACAAAACAAAATGGGGGTGGAAGGATAGAGAGAGCAGGGTATCTAGATCCTAGCCCCATGCAAGTTGTGCTTCGAGCTGAATGCAAAGCAAAATGGAATTCTCCTTCTGGCTTCAATAAGACCAACTTTTCCTTGTCTGTCTCTTTCTTTTGGCTTATTGGGATATGCAGCAGTCTCAAAAAAACATGTTCTTGATCTCATTTTCTTTAATAAAGATGTTGGATTTTTTTTTTTTAAATGAAGTTTTTCATGCTACAAAACCTACTGTGGGAAATGATGATTTAGGCTCATTCTTATTTAGTAGAATATTTGGATCATTAATTCCATGATGTCTGTACACATCCAATTTTTATACTTCCTATGCTTTTTCACCCCGTTAGAAGTATTATCTCCTACTGGAATCAACCTTCCAACAGACTTGGACTGACCTGAAATCAAGATCTTGATTTAGATGTTGAAAAAAAATCTCCTCATGGTAGTAGAGGTCACCAGGAAGTGAATGGCATCATAAAAAAAATCTATTTCTCTATGTGAATGTATTTATCTTTATTAGAGATCAGTGATATGGTTATTAAATACTAACTCCACGAAATGCAGCACTTCTTTCTTATGTGGTGAGATATGAACCACAAAATCAAACTGAATGCAGTCTTCATGAGCATCCTTGGAGTGAAAATTCTTGTAATCACAAGTGTTTGGATTAATTTTTAAGCATTATTAAGTCAATCACACTTCAATTTTACTCACTTGCTTTTTGGGCTTCTTTATTTATCCTGAAGGCACAGCGGTATTTTCCTGTGTATACCTAATTGAAAACTATTGATTTGTTATATATTGGTTATTCTTCTTTTTTTTTTTTTTTTAATTTTTTTTTATTTTTTTACAGCTATGTCCAACATATAAGAATTTGCTGCAGAGAAAGCTAAATACCTCCGTAGTGTTAAAAATCAAGTTTTAAATATCTTTTATTTTTTCATTTGCAGATATATCTAAGGCCATCAAGAAAGAAATCAGCAAGTCCTTCCTAATTAAATGCCTGAGAAATATTAATAATATTGCTTTTTTAATATTCATCATTTAGTTAGCATTTATAGCATTCTTTTTGATTCCCATCTCCCAGTGAAATTTTCTTTTATTTAATTCTGCATTCAAAAACATAAATAATAATAATAATAAAAGAGGAAACCAAAGGAGAGGAAAGAGACAGTTTCTGAAAAGAATGCGTACATACCTTGTTGTGGTTTCCTTCTGAGCCTTAGCAATGAAGACTGAAGGAAATGTCTTTCAGTTCTATCTAGTATTTGGACAGCAGTGAGAGAAGCAAAAGTTATGAAAAAAAAAAAAAAAAAGAAGACGGAATCTTAAATCAGGTGGCAAATTATTTTGTTGTTTTTCTCTGCTTCTTCTTTGGGTATTTAAAATTTTAAATTAGAATATTTGGGGTTGTAAATCACTTGGAGGGCTTTGAATTTTTGGAAGATGAATTATAATAAAGTAGAAAATATAAAATAGTATGAGTGAAAACTAAAAGGCCCAAATTAAATGATTTTAAGAAATTGAAGTTGAGTCTGAATAGTTAGATTCCATTCTCAAGAAGGATAGGAAAGAGTGATATGAGACTTTTTTTTTCTTTGTCTTTATTGAGGAAAGAGAATTGAGATTTCATCAGGTCAGAAGTATTGGATATACTCGTTCCAGCCATTTTCCATTTTGGGAAACTCTCTACATGAATAGCTAACAAGCAGTACACATTTTGTGCTAGATCACTGTAAGACAGAAGAGCAGTGCTGCTCAGCCTCCAGGCCAGGTCTAGTTTAAAGCCAGAGCAAATTATTGCATTTAGAAACCACAGGAACCCATCTGTGCAGCCAGGCCATATGCCAGGGCTAAGCAGGCTAAGCAGGCATCCCTGGTGCATCAGTGTCCTTGCTGTGGTCAGCAGAGCTTTAGACCTCTGAGGAACAGGGTTCAAGAATATAACCTTTTAAAGTTTTACACAAATTCCAGACATATTCTAAGATAAAATATCATAATATATGATAATATATTATGATATTTTATATATCATATATATATATATATTTTAATATATGATCATAATATAATAATATCACAATAAAAATAAGTCAGTATATATGCCTACTGATATATCTAAAAACAAGCAGACAAAAAATGAAAATAAATTACTCTGGAGCTAATCTTCCTCCAGACACTTACTGCTTTCCTAGGTGAATTCATTGCAGCTCGTAATTCATAATATTTTTTAAACTCAGCCCTATGTAATCATATATCTGTAACTTAGTGAGTAGGTGGTAAATACAGTATAAACTAGAAACACAACAAACAACAGAGTGTCGGTTTAGCAAAGCACACCTTGATCTTGGTGTCTTAGACACATTAAAAAAAGACAGAGATGTTGTGTGTTAAAGTAACTAAAAAAATAAAAAACAAAGAAAAAAAAAAAACACTACTCTTAGTTGCTTCTCTTGGTGATTAAAAGGACATTACTACCATGTTGCTTGAGCAAGTTAAGAGTCCACCTGTGTGATTCTTAGATCGGCATTAATTAAGTATAATTGTTTTGCTTGCACCTCACACAAATAGTACATCCTGAGTGCTTTGTTGTTATCTTCAAATATGTTTGATTGCTAAAGAGTGTTTTGGAAGATCTGCAAAGTCTGGCATTTTTCAGATTCAAAAATGAAGAAAGAGTTGGGTTTCAGTTTTTCAACCTCAGTGACTGTGTTGTGGATGAGCGGCCTGTCCAATATCAGGCTTTCTGCATAAATTTCAACCTGTTTTTTGTTGTCACTGGTCTATAACGAAGTGTGACCAAAAAAAAAAAAAAAAAAAAAGACAACTAGACAACTAGGGAAGAATGGAGCCATGATCATGAATGTGTTAACTTACAAAACATTTCAGCTGTAGGAAAAATGCAATTTGTGATGACATACAGTTGACAGATGTCCTAGGAAGGAAGGTGTTAATCTTCAACTAGACAGAGTTAATTAGAATAATAGAAGGATATAAGAATGAGGTCTGTAAATTCTATTACTGATATTCTTATGTCAATATAAGATATTACAGGAAAAGCAGACAATTGAACTTTGGGGGAATTATGAACTGCAAAGAGATTATAACCTAATTGTTGACACTTGGTCAATATGAATGATTTTTGTGATGGATTTTAAACCCTATTGTAAGAATGTGTATAATTATCTGATCTGAACACAGTAGATGCTGAAAAAGGACCTAGAAAGAAATTCTCTGACAATCATTTTCAGCCTTATCTGGTCTGCCTGATAAATGTCCAGCATTTTAGAAAAATGCTGGACAAGAAATAGGTCTGTAAACAGACAAGAAATAGGTCTCTAAACCAGTAGGGAGCACATCCTGTGTCTGGCCTGCAGCTGGCTACATCATTGGGCTGGGCAAGTCCTGTTTCCGTGGCCAAACTAACACAATTTTTTTCAGATTTCAGTAAACCAAATATAGATAGATAGATAGATAGATAGGTAGATAGATAGATAGATAGACAGACAGACAGACAGACAGATAGACAGACAGATAGATAGATAGGTAGGTAGGTAGATAGATAGATAGATAGATAGATAGATAGATAGATAGATAGATAGATAGATAGATATTTTTTTTTCTTTGAAGAGGATAAGTTTACTCAAGTAAGAGCTGGGGAAAATGCCAGGGTGAGGAAAATATTTTCTTTCTTGAAACTGGTAAGAGCAGAACTGAATTGACTTTCTTGTGAGAGAGACTGTGTAGCTTGCAAAGGACTCCAGTTCATTTTGTTACCACCTGTACCTTCACAATAGAAATAAAGAGAAGGAATTATGTAGTCTTCCCAAACATACAATTTCAATGGCAAGGATCCTTTTTCTACCATAGCAGCCAGTGTTCAGAGCACTTGCTACTCATGCAGGCATCTTAATATAAATATCTTTTCTACCTGAGAGTTTTTGAGCCTACCTTGCCATGTCACTGCTTCTCAGTTACATGTCCTGACTATCATACTTTGGGATATTTAAAAGATTATTTTCATACCCTTTGGGAACTCAAAGTCATATTTTGTAAGATGCACTCCATATATATTTTCAGGCTTTTGTAGTCAAAGAATGAGAATAAAAAAATTACCCTGTAGCTTCAACAGTTTATGTGAAGAAAGAGATGAGTCTTCTTTGTTGCTGAGTTATTAAATCAACCAGAAAAAAAAACATATTTATAATGAAAGCTATTCAGCAACCTGTCAAGGCACTAAACATTTCAGGTTTATTTTAGGCTAATTAACTAATACACTACTGTCCAGAACAGCAAGGATGTGCAAAGACATTCACTATAGGACTCTAAATGCTGCATAAATTACCACAGTTATACATTTTCTCTGAAAAGTTCAGAGTCTATTAAGTCCAGAGTAGTAGTAGTAGTGCTAGAGTAGCTACCTACTGAGATGGAAGAGAATTCTAAAACCTAAGCAGTCTCACAACTCAAGCTCTTTTCACTAATAAGAGTGACAGAAGAACTATGTGTGAAGATAAGCCTCTTGGCCACAACACAGATCTGCAGTAATTTGAGCTTTGGAGTTATCATAATACACTTCTCAGGGTGGTCAGTCTTGCTAAAGTTGCCAGATTCAAAAAGCTCCATAAAAAAAAAGGACTATGAAAGGCATCAGACATTGCTACCTGACATGATGTAAAACAGGGATGTAGAAAATAACCTTTGAGTATCATTATTTAATGAATAGTAACAGAACTTGGCTTTGGATTCTAAGAAATAGGAAATGAGTTTATTTAATTCATCTTTTTTAGTGTTTTGAATGTTTTCAGAGCTTTATCCAGGACCATGATGGCCAATATTCTTTTCTTTTTATTTTTTTTTTTCAAAGTAATATAAGAATCTCAAGAGCTGATATTTCAAAGAAAATGCTGAATTTTTATAAGAAATGCTAAGAGTAAAATCTTGGCACTTGAATGCTGCAAACATATAACCCTTTAATATATTTATTTGCAAGAAACATACCCTCGAATAAACAAATCCATATGTTCTCCCTGAGAATTATTAAAAAAATGATAGGCTTCAGGAAATGTGCTGTATACAGTGACTTTAAGAGTGGCTCTAAAAATCACATTATCAAGGAGGCACGATGATGTGAACTACCTGTACATTAGGAATATAACCCAATTTTATTTTCACAGAGTTGTTTTTTACAATCCTCAGTTAATTTTTATTTTTTTTTTCCTTCATGAAATTTAGTTGATTTTCAGTTTATGAGTTTTTGGCTTTCCTTTCTTTCTGCTTTTTCTGCAACTTTGGCTTTCCATGATGCCAAGGAGCAAAGATTAAATCTCCCCAAAATATACTAGACAAAATGAAAATTGACAAATGCACCAGGTAACACTGATTGTTTCTGGGGTCTGATGTCACGGGTTCTGGGAACTTGTTAATGTTAGGTCAGAGGTTGGACTAGGCGATCTTGGAGGTCTCTTCCAACCTAGATGATTCTGTGATTCTGTATTGTCTCTGTGTGATGCTAGAAAGTATTGTAAAACTTTGACATCCAGACTACCTAGGGGGCGCTAAATAAGTAATACAAGGTTCTGTATGCATGCTTTCCATGTATTATTCTTTTATTATTAGTGATCCTTTTTTTTTCATATTCCCCTACCCTGAAGCTTAATAGAATATTACGAGAACTGATTTAGTCCTTCTGTTGTTAATGCACAGCATTAAAGGTCTTATCAAAACTTACTCCCAGTTGTAATAGACTTCATGCAAAAATTCCACGTAATATGTCAGCTCTTGCAAAAATTAAACAAGCTTTTTGAACTGAGGCTGTGAAAGACAAAATAATACTAAATATCTGGTGGAACTTTATGTCAGGCTTGTAAGTTCTATGATAGGATGAGGGGTGGCTTGTTTCCTTAAACAGTTTTTTACATATACTCATTAAGTGGTTATTCTAAAGAAAATATGTTGGTCAAAATAGTTTTAAATTTTCACAAGTATTCTAAGTAAATTGGATACAAATTCTTGTCAAGGAGATCTGTGTTTTTACATTATTGTTATTAAATATCTTTCTTACTTCAAAGTGTAGGGAAAACAAAGTAATGCATTTAAACAGTACATTAATACTCTTTGATGTGCAGACATTCTTATAAACTTTGCAAAAAGTTCCACCTTAAATCCATACAGAGCAGTTAGAAATAGGTCAACACTGAGCATCTTGTTTGATGAAAGAATCAAACCTGTTTCCAAGGTAACCAATCCTATCCTTTATAAATCTCTGCCATGCTTCCACCTGTTTTGTGAAGCTGAATGATTTTTTCATTTCCTGAGATATAGTTTGAACTTTAGCACACGCATGTACACACACACCACATGCTGCTTTCTTTCCACCGTGACAAAGGAGACAACAAAAGTAAATAGGAGATGGTTAATATTTAAACTAGTAATGCAGGTGTCTAAGTACCGCATTTTTAGAGGTATTGTAAGTGGTGCCAATCAGCACTTGACCAAGTTGCTCTCACAGATTAATTTTGGATGGATTCCTGGGTATCTGGACTTCAGGTCACTATAGTTTCCTTTGTTCTTTGCTCTTTATACAGGTTAGGAAGGGTACTTTATTTTATGGAGAGTAATGCGGATGTGTCAATAGAGGCAAATGATATTCAATAATGCAATTTAATGCATAAATTGCTATCTGTTGCATTAGGTGATTGTTCTGCACATCTGATAGTAACATGTAAAGGTGGAACGCTTATTTTAGAGAATTCTCTTTGCACATTCCACACACTTCTACAACATAAAACAAAAGGTTTGAAAGATCATTCTTATTATTTCTTTTCTTAAAATCATTTTTCTATTGAGACAGTAAGCTTTTAGTAGGTTTGGTACAAAAAATGTGTGGCAGAAGAGTAGAAAAAAGCACAGAATGAAGATGGGCTATGAAACAAGCCTTGAATAGTATCTTCTTTTATATGGAAGAAAAGTTTGGACATGACACCTCATTGAGGACATTCTGAATGTTGCCAGTGTTTTAGAGAAAGCATGCCCAATAATAATTAATTTTGCTGTTGTTTTAATTAATTATTGACTACACGTGCCTAAAATAAAACAAAGCAATTGTTGCAAGACAGAAACTTTTCCTGTCTTCAATAGGAGAAATATTAAATCTATATGTCACTTTAATAGGGGACTTGATAGTGATATAAGACATGATCTTACATATGATAATCCAGTAGAAATGCGCTATATCTAGGTACCTTTTAATCATACAATTCACTAATATTAATCAAAGAATGCCTAAGAGTTTTGTTTAAGTCCTTTGTAAGCCACTCATGTTTTCAATTTATCTTTTTAAAATTTAATTTGCTATCTGCAGAGTGGCCAGTTTTAACAATTAAACAGATCATCTTAATAAGAGATACTACCTGTGACAGACAGTGTCTTAAACAAAAAACCAGGTAATTTACCAAATAAAATTCTGTTGAGGTCTCTTCTATTATAAATGAGTGAACACAGTGTTGCTCAAACAGCCATGTCTTTAGTTTAATTAGAAACACCGAGATCATGTTAAACTTCTGTTTGAGTAGGCATTATATTCTTCTACTGTCAGAATTAGAAGAAAGCTATTTTCATGAATAAGCTTCAATGCTTGTTATTGCTTTAGATGACTCTAGCAAAGGCAACTTTCAGTAGCATTTCCATCTGTAGTGGAAACTCTGCAAAGCCTCAGCACATGTTGCACAGTTCAAGGAGAAGCAGTGAAAGGGATTCATGTTTCTCTTATGAAAGCCTTGAGCAAGTATCTTTCTTACTGCATCTTCTGGATAATGTCTTATAACAATCGGCATAAAACACATCAGAGGTTATTTCTTCCTAAAGGAATAGCAAAATACATTCTTTATGCATGGGCTTACTTATTTTTAAAGTATTTATTTTACAATATTCCTTAATTAAAAGTGTTCATATAACATCACCCTATCTAGGTCTTGTTTAATAGCCTGTAACATTTTGGTCAGAAGAGTAGACCTATCTATTAATTGTATTATTTTGAAAACTGCTCATCATCCAGAATATAAAGAAGTTGTAGAACATATACTCAATATTTAGTAAATTCCTGAACTTGGAGGAGATTTAGAACTTGTCAGTAAATGTTTGTCTTGGTGATTGCTCAGGTCATTGCTGGATTTTTCTACACTTGGTCTCCGTATTTTCAGTCCAGAGTTAATTTTCTCTAACTCTTTATATCTAGAATCTTCAACCTCTGAAAAGGCTGTGTATTTTCTATGCGTATTGCATATTAATTAATTTTCTTTTGACTCTTCTGTTCTATGTACCTTAGATGACTAAACAGTGTTCTATTAGTTATAATTTTCAGCTGGAGGCCAGTCACTAGTGGCATTCCCCAGGGCTTGGTACTGGGGCCAGTCCTCTTTAATATCTTCATTGATGATCTGGACGAGGGGATCGAGTGCACCCTCAGTAAGTTCACAGATGACACCAAGTTAGGTGTGTGTGTCTATCTGCTCGAGAGTAGGAAGGCCCTGCAGGAGGATCTGGATAGGCTGGACCGATGGGCTAAGGTCAACTGCATGAAGGTCAACAAGGCCAAGTGCCGGGTCCTGCACCTGGGGTGCAATAACCCCAAGCAGAGCTACAGGCTGGAAGAGGAGTGGTTGGAAAGCTGTCAGGTGGAGAAGGACCTGGGAGTATTGGTTGATAGTCGGCTGAATATGAGCCAGCAGTGTGCTCAGGTGGCCAAGAAGGCCAACGACATTCTGGCCTGCATAAGAAGCAGTGTGGCCAGCAGGTCTAAGGAAGTGATTGTCCTCCTGTACTCGGCTCTGGTGAGGCCACGCCTTGAGTACTGTGTTCAGTTTTGTGCCCCTCACTACGAGAAGGACATCGAGGTTCTCGAAAGAGTCCAGAGAAGGGCTACAAAGCTGGTGAGGGGCCTGGAGAACAAGTCCTACGAGGAGCGGCTGAGGGAGCTGGGCTTGTTCAGCCTGGAGAAAAGGAGGCTCAGGGGTGACCTTATCGCTCTTTATAAGTACATTAAAGGAGGCTGTAGAGAGGTGGGGGTTGGTCTATTCTCCCACATACCTGGTGACAGGATGAGGGGGAATGGGCTAAAGTTGTGCCAGGGGTGTTTTAGGTTGGATATTAGGAAGAACTTCTTTACTGAGAGGGTTGTGAGGCATTGGAATGGGCTGCCCAGGAAAGTCGTTGAGTCACCATTCCTGGAGGTCTTTAAAAGACATTTAGATGTTGAACTTAGTGATATGGTGTAGTGGAGGACTTGTTAGTGTTAGGTCAGAGGGTGGACTCGATGATCTTGAGGTCTCTTCCAACCTAGACAATTCTGTGATTCTGTGATTCTGTGTTAATAAAATCAATCTCTCATAAATTTTTAGATATTAGTCTAAGCCACTCATCATGGCTCTATTTTAAATCAAAGAACAGAAGGAAGAGCCTGGGAGGCGAGATTCATTTATCAAATTTTCACAGTCATTATAAAGTGGAATGAACTGCTCTCTGACAGGTCCTGTGCCTTTGTTTTGACCATCAAAGGAGCCAAAGCAACAGACTTGGTAGGATAGATGTCCAGGTAGTTAAAACAGTTAAAACACCCAAATCCTAGCCTTGCTATATTTTGTTTTGGACTTCTGATTGCTGACTGTTTCATGAAGAAGTCATGTAGAAATACTGCAGACACTCAGGATCCAAATGTCAAGATTTTGTTTAACCAGCTAGGAAATGTTTTTATTTACTAGCTGTTTATGGATAAAGAGAGCGTGGGTGGTTTGGAAACATGGGACTCTTTCATCCACTTTACTGCATCATTCCATGCGTGGACCATGGACCCATAACTGATATCAAGCATCTTGGTTTTATCTTGTGCTACAATTATATAATAAAGTGACTTCAACAGTTTTGGGGATTCAGAGACTCATGCTTTCAAAGATGGTGCTGTAGTGCATATAAAAGAATTTCCTCTGGAATAGAATGCACATAACATATCTGCAAAGTGCAAAGAGAAAAGCTGGTGTATGGCTGGGTGGTTCTAATAAGAAGTGCAGTAAATTGATTTGCCTCATGGAAAAAGAAAAATGTATATATATATACATGTATATATTCAGAGCCATAGTAAGCCAAACTTCTCAGCTACATTACTAAGAAAGAAGCAGCTTGAAATCAAAATGTTCCCTGCCAATGGAAGCTGCAGAAAACCCAGAATAGCATCTAGTTTATACCTCTGTGCTAGACATTCCCCATGAGCCACTGTCAGTGTTCACATTTTTTTAATGGGATATGCAACTTTAATCATCCAGCTTTTAAGCATGGTGAAGTAATTGATTTTTACAAGCCAGCAGTGAACCATTTGCCACAGTGTAACGTGATTCATTGCTGTAGTCCCAAACTAGAGTTAAGGAATCACTGGGCTAGCTTTTTCCTAAAAAGTGTTTATCTATCCTATTTTTAAAGTCTCTAGAAAAGAGGTCCCATAACTTCCATGACTCTGTTCCGCTGATTGTCTATGTCTGCTGTTTGAACGTTTACCCATTAGCGAAAAGCTACTTCCCTGAAAATTAGGCAAATTTGCAACAAATTTGGTTTCTTCATCTCTCTCCAGTCGAGGCAAATCACTTTTTTTTCTCTACATCCTTTTTCTAAGCAATAGAGTGCTGTTACTATGTTGCTTTTTTTAACACCTCTTATCCCTCTGAAGTAAAATTGCAATCCATTCACATTTGTTCACAAATCATATACTCTGAACCTCAGATATATCTTGTTTCTCTCCTCTATAATCTTCTAGACTTGTCTGTGCATTTCTTAAAGTGTAGTGCTCAAAACAGAGCAAAAGTCCTGCAAAAGACAAGTAAAATGAATAATCTCTGTTCTTTTTAACACCTCTTAAGTGAATTATACATATGAGGTTTCTGATCACTGTAGCCTTAGACTCCTTAGAAACACCATCTAGTCAGTTATTCAAAAGCTCACCTTTATGCATTTGCTGTCTTCTTCCAGAAGGTAGCACTTTGCACTTGTCTATATTACATTTTATCTCATTGATTCCAGATTGCTTTATCACTCTATCAAGACCATTTAGAATTCTGATCCCACTTCTCTGAAGTGCTTGCAAATACCTCCCTCCAGCTTGGTGTCTTTGTTATTCTATCCTGTCAAGCAAGTCATTAACATAGCAGCTAATAGTCAGACCACATTCATTGGGCCTATCTAGCTTGACAAAGAATCATTCATAAGTAACATGAGCACAGATTTTAATTTTGTTCTGTTTCTCTTCATTTGCTGCTGTATAGAAAATTCCTCTTACGTGTTAACCTTATTAAAACCAAGAGGAGTCTTAATCATTTTCTCCCCTGTACCTTCCAGGTTATTTAGCCTAACAATGAAGGCAACTACATTGATTTGACATTCTTCTATGGACGTAGCAGTGTCAGTAACAAACCTATAGTGGCTATGTCTTATGAACTTGTTATACCTAAAGAGCCAGAAAACTGATCTGGTTTTAAATATTTACATCCATTAAGTGGGTTTACTGGTCTATAATTCCTCACCTTTTGCTTTTCATGCTTTTTTGTTTTGTTTTGTTTTGATTTGTTTTGACTTGATTTGATTTGATTTAAACTATCCTAAATTTTCCTGTCTATAATTTCTTGGGACCTATGTGTCTCCACAGGATGTCAAAGATAATCTCTAATAATCTAGAGATAACTTCAGTAGTTTCCTTAATGATTTGCGGTGAGCTTTATCAGGCTCTGCTGATTTTAATACACCTAAATTGCCTGAACATTCATTAACATCTTCCTTGCTATTTTGGCATACTCTCCTCTGCTGTTATTAAATTTGCATTATGCATGAAAACCAAACTTTATTCTAAAGACTGAATAAGGCATCAAGTACAGAATATTGAACACTTGGCCTTTCTCGAGCCATTGTGTTTCTTCTTTGCTCCATCAGCAGATCTGTAGTTAAATTTTTTTCCAGCTTACTTCTAATGCAAAACTTCTTTAGTTTTATGTTTATATCCCCCATAACTGTTTGAAACATAACTCTTGCTGTTTGTAAGAATAAGACTGAATAATTCATACTGAGCCCCTCAGTCAGGTTGATATTGATAGCTTTGTTCCATGCAAAAATGCCTTTTTGCTTATCACCAATCACTTAAAGACATTTCCACAAATGCAAATTCTGTGCAGGTGTAGATGAGCGATCATCCCATAGATGAGGGATTTTGTGTAATTCAGCTACTTTCAAATCACTGCTTAAGTCAGGTGAAAATTAAACACAAATAAAATATGCCATTTTTGGACAATGTAATAAAATTGGACTAAAGAGACAAGATTTAAAACACTTTTTTTTTTTTTCTTCAAAATTCTTGTGTGATACAATTGCCCGAAAGCTTTCCTGTTCTCCCATGTCTGTCACTGGGCATCTTTGAACAGTCCCTCTGTGTGCACCTGACATTCTGTAAATGCTTTCCTGATACACCTGGCTAGGAATTTCCACCTTGTGTGTTCACTGTCAGATTTTATTCCTCTGGGACACAATTGTTTACAGATAGAAAATGCAAACTTTTATAACTAAGCTTCTTAGAGTTCTTCAGGATATTCAGACTGATGTAATCTTTCCTTCCAAAACATATTTACTGCTTTTTCAAAAAAAAAAAAAAAAAAAAAAAAAAAAAAGAAAGAAAAAAAAAGTTCCTAATACTACATACTACATAAATTTAAAGTAAATAAAATAGAAACAAATGTCAACTGAGTAAATGTGTGACCCTCTACTATATTTGGTTGGTCAATTAACTGTTTGACTGAATGAGAGAGTAACCTCCTTCTCTATTTTGTGAATCAGTGTGCATTTTTAATTGTAAAATGGCCATATCCACGGAATCCTAATTTAATATGAGCAGGTATTCTTCACAGAAAATAAAATAAATAAAAAATAAAATAAAATAAAATAAAATAAAATAAAATAAAATAAAATAAAATAAAATAAAATAAAATAAAATAAAGTAAAAGGTTTAAATGCTTAACAATCAATGTTTTTTTATGTTTAAATTTATGATTTTTTGAATAAGACTAGCCACATTGGTCATACACAAATTCTTCTACACAAGGGTAAAATTTTGAGATGACTTATTTTAAAGCCTCTTGCCAAAGGACATCATAAGACATTGATTTGCAATGGCCATGGACAGAACAATAATGCTTTTTCTAGTCTATGTTGCTCACACTTGTGAACAGACCTCTCAGACCTCTCATCCATTTCTGATTTAGGAAAGATAGTTCAGAAAAAAAATAATTGAAGACTTTTACATATCTATTGTGACAGACTTGAAGTTGGTGCCACATCTCCCTTCATCCTATTTAAAAAATCTGCCTCCTCCAGTTTCTCTGTGTAGGAATGCCATAACCTAAACAAAAATAATTTTGGAAAAATACCACATATGTTATATTTCAAAATATCTCAGTCCTCCTACAGAAGATGTGTTGTTTTATTTAAATTTGCCTGTTATCTAATTCTTTTAAATTAGTAGAACCACTTGTAGTGTCAAAACTAAAAGACAAGGAGTTCTGAGCAAATCCTTCATTTTTATACATAAATCACAACCAAAATTTTCCAGCATTCACATGGAATGGTGAAAGTGTTGTAAAGTACAGAGACATCAATATGTTAATTTTTATGAAGGCTTTGGATTGCCTCATATCACTCTAAATCCAAACCACTGTAAGGTAAAATACAAATAAATGTTTAAAATTGATAACATTTTTACACATAAAATGGACAGCATTGTCAAAATGAAAAATAAAGAAAGAAATAAAAACAACATACTTTGTTTATACTTTGTCTACTTCCATAGACATTAAAGCAGAAGACAATCACTGGCTAACTTCATGCCTTCTAGCTCTTTTATCATGGCAATGTTTTCAAGTTCTCCTTTGTAACATCTTCTGAGAACATCAGGTTTCTGCTATATGTGAATTCAATGATTTTTTAAAAGGTTGTTCTACTATCTCAAATTTATTTCTAGACTTGTCCCTTCAGTGCTTTGTTTTTTCATATGTACCCTCTCCCTCAGGAGGGTTATAAGGAGCCCTGTTATCTATACTTATAAGAAAGCCTTGATTGACTCACTGCTGTACCCAAGCAGACATCTCCAATTTATGTATGGCAATTGTTATTATATTTAGTGGAGAAAAAAAAAAAAAAAGAAAAAAAAAAAAAAGGAACAGAAAAACAGAAACAGAAACAGAGGCAGAGACAGAAACAGAAACAGAAAGAAACAGAAATAGAAACAGAAACACTACAAGTTATGCTAGAGCTGGTGGGATCATGGGCTGTTGAGGATCTGTAAGCTGGGCATTCATCTGACAGCATTTGCCCAGTACTAGCTACTGTAGGCTCACTTTACTGCCAGTGCAAAGAACTGGGCAGTTATGCTGAATGATTTGTCTCATCCTAATACAGATATCTACAATGAGTGGTGTGATTTGTGCCCTGAAAATACCTTTCTCTCCCCAGTGACTGAGTCAGCAGAGATTACATTTACACTGCATTTCTCTTCAGAAAACTTATCTTTCTTCATTGAAAGGATTGTGAAACACTGGAACAGGCTGCCCAGGCAAACAGTTGAGTCACCATCCCTGGAGGTCTTCAAAAAAACATGTAGATGTAAAGCCTGATGACATGGTTTAATGTTGGACTTGGCAGTGGTAGATTAAAGATTGGACCAGATGGTCTTAGAGGTCTTTTCCAACCTAAATGATCTATGATTCTATGATTCTATCTCAGATCGGGTAAGGTAGAGCCTAGAAACAGCCAAAACCCCAAAAGAAATAATAATAATAATAATTAAAAAAAAATACTCAGAAAGGATGCAATTATTTCTTTGTTCAAGGGCATTAAGCTGGTTTTATGAGGTTTGAGAACTACAAGAAAAAACAACCTTCTCTTATCTAATTTCTGTTGTGACCTTAGCGTTGAGTTTATATATGGGATTTGAGAGGACAGTATCAAAGATATGAGTGATTCTCTCCTACAAAAATTAAGAGGAGAGGAGAGGAGAGGAGAGGAGAGGAGAGGAGAGGAGAGGAGAGGAGAGGAGAGGAGAGGAGAGGAGAGGAGAGGAGAGGAGAGGAGAGGAGAGGAGAGGAGAGGAGAGGAGAGGAGAGGAGAGGAGAGGAGAGGAGAGGAGAGGAGAGGAGAGGAGAGGAGAGGAGAGGAGAGGAGAGGAGAGGAGAGGAGAGGAGAGGAGAGGAGAGGAGAGGAGAGGAGAGGAGAGGAGAGGAGAGGAGAGGAGAGGAGAGGAGAGGAGAGGAGAGGAGAGGAGAGGAGAGGAGAGGAGAGGAGAGGAGAGGAGAGGAGAGGAGAGGAGAGGAGAGGAGAGGAGAGGAGAGGAGAGGAGAGGAGAGGAGAGGAGAGGAGAAAGAAGAAAGAAGAAAAGAAAAGAAAAGAAAAGAAAAGAAAAGAAAAGAAAAGAAAAGAAAAGAAAAGAAAAGAAAAGAAAAGAAAAGAAAAGAAAAGAAAAGAAAAGAAAAGAAAAGAAAAGAAAAGAAAAGAAAAGAAAAGAAAAGAAAAGAAAAGAAAAGAAAAGAAAAGAAAAGAAAAGAAAAGAAAAGAAAAGAAAAGAAAAGAAAAGAAAAGAAAAGAAAAGAAAAAATTGAAAAGAACCCCACCTACAAAACCCTAAATTTGGCTCACCACCTTGGGCAGGAGGGAGCTTCTTAGTATTCTTTTCTCTTATGTTGTGCATTCACCCAACATTTTGCTTGATTATTTTACTGTTTTACATGGAGCACCAGTTTTCATTAAGTGGCTTGCAATGACATTTGAAATTTTTCCTAAGTGATTGTAGTTAATTAAGAATTCGTTAGAAAAGATTAGTAGTTCAGATTTTCCCTTCTAATGTGAACATTTAAAATTTATCAATACTAAATTTTATCAGCCATGACTATGTCAATCTAGATTCCAGCATCTAGATTCCTTTACTCCAGGCCATCCTAACAGACATGTCTATGTGTTATCTTTTTACCTTGTTTTTCTGAATGTTAATATTTTTCCCAATTCACAAAGATTGGTAAAAATTTTCACTACATTAAATGTTGAGTTTTCTTCTTTTGTATCCCTTAGCCAGTTCCTTTATTACAATGACATTTTACTGCTTGTTCTGTACAATAGTTCTCTACTTGTGCTTGCTAGAAAAACAGCTGCAGTATCTTGAGATGTTATTTCTTGTCCTCTATAGTCTGCTCTTCCTGTATAGCATCATTGATGCTACACAAAAGTCACTAGAACAAAACGTACTGACGTATTAACCAGCTCACAGCCATAGTTCATAATCAGATAAGCTTATATGTTGCTGTTGATGTAAATATCTGAGGAACACCATGTTTTGTCTGCTAGACTAAAACTCCATCAGGAGGAATGGAGAGGCAACTGGGAGTTCTTTTGTCAAAATCCTCTTGCTTATGGTCTTCTCAGAATAAATATAAATATTTGTTAATATTTATTTAGGCCAAATAAATTCTGACAATCAACTGGTTCACCTCTATGAGAAAAACAATTTCTAAGCTTTATAGAAAATGTCAGAGCACGTGAGCTGAGTACAATTTTGCCTTAATAATTTATGTGCAAAAGAAATGTTATTCACTTTGGCCTTGTAGAATTATGCATAGCATCCTTGAAAGTACAATAAACATCAAGAGTTTATATTCTGTTTTTATTCTATTGCCAAAGTCTAAAAATGCTATGAAGTGTGTGTGTGTTGGTCTGGGTAGAGATAGGGGGACACACACCTGTATTTCATGATGCCTGTAAAACACCTTACATCATTCTGTCATTAGACCAATAATTAGTAGTAACTTTACATCTAAAGGCATTGCTCTTTTAATATCATTCTCATTTTTCCCTGACCCATGCATTTAGCTGATAGTCAGAATTTAGCACAGCTGTTTCTTTGTGATGGAGAAATTGCAATAATCAGATATAATTTAATCATCTTCATTTACAAACACACATGCAGTGTCCTGTTTCCCCAAACCCAGTAAAAACAAACAGGAGCCATAGGTCTTCATATGTATTGGTCCGTAAAATCTTCATGTCTTCCTCCTTCACCTAGTTCTGGTTTTTGTTTCCTCTCTTTGCTCTGCTCTGGCTCCAAAAGCAAGACAGCTACAAACCAGAACTGTATTGTGAACCCATGAGCTTTTCCTTCAGTGTCTGCAGCTCTCTCCTTTATTGTCAAGCCTGAAGGAGTAAGTAGGTTACATACAATTGTGTTAAACACTGTGCATGAATATAAAAGATAAATAAATAAATAAATCCATGACCAAGAAAGAGTAAAGCATAAGAAGATGTATAAGGAATAAAGATAAAATGTAACACAAAGAAACACAGAATACCAATAAAACTGAGAATTAGCCTAATAACTTCATTCACAGCACCCCAGCTGGATTTCATTAAACAGATATCTCTACACAGGTTGTTTTTCAGAAGAGGCATAAAGAGGGATAACATCAGGCTACTTTTTTTTTCTAAAGGACAGCTTAGGAGAACGTGTGGAAGTTACTGCTAAAAAGAAGACAAGTTGGCCATGCAGTTGAGCTGTCAGTAAAGCAGACATGAGGTTTAGTGGCATGAGGAACTATGGGAAACATGAGGTGTTTTGTACAGAAATATTCAAACCAGAAGCAGCAATCTTGGTTATCAGAGCAAGAACAGCAGCTTCCTTCCACTTGCTTTGTTAGGTATTCAAAGGATAATACAGATCATGTCCAGATCATCTCAAGATCAAATATGGGGATAGCTAACATCCAAATATTACACTCTGCTAGAGATCCTTAGGAGACACTGTAAATGAGAGGTTTATGGGCAAGCTCAGAAAGAAGGACAGTTTAGAGTTTGTACCTATTCAGTGTACCTAGGAATGGTCAAGCAGAGCATAACACTAACTGTTCTGTGACTCTTTAAATTACCAGTCTACAAATAGACTCATAAATCCATACTGAGGCTCTTGAGCAACCAGTTTAGTAGAACTCAGCATCTGAATTCAATGCTCTGGACAGCATGACTCCAGATTTTAGTTGTCCTTTCCCTGAAAAGCATTCTCATCAATTTTGAAGTGTTACAGCACAAAATAGACTGCTAAAAACAAATGATAATAATCAAAACAAAAACCTGGTAGGATGCAACAGTAAGCATATGTCAGTGATTTGTGTATCAGTGTTACAAGCAAAAATGCTTCTTCCTCTTGTCCTCAATCAGAGGAATTAAAATTAAAGTTCTGGTGTGTTTGCTTTTCCTTTGTCCCTTCTAATTGAAGGTATTAGAATCATAGAAGCATAGATCTCCTGCTCTTCTCAGTGAGTCCTCAGAGCCACCTGCCTTACTCCCTGCTGAGGATGTGCAGTCAGCTGTAAGACTATGTTACAACCAGGATTAGAGCCCAGGTGTCCTGCTGCTTACAGACACACACATAACAGGGCAGGCAATGCCAACCATTTCACCACAAATTCTTTAGCTAAAGATCTGTGTGCAAGGAATGCATTTTCAGCATTCCTGCAGTGTAATTTTGGGGGATCCTGTTTGGCTCCTCTTTCCGGGGTCAGGATAGAGGAGGTTGTCCTCAGCTTCTTTGTATATAGAGTGGAGGGTCTCTCCCTTCCCCCTACCTTTAGTGTTTTTACCTGCATCAAAAAGTATTACGTGTTCTTTTTAAAACCCTGAACAAAGGTGAGGAATAGAGGCACATACAGAGATCAATTTTGCATTACCTACTGTTTCCCTGCATGAGGGTTTTACAATGCAAGTCGTTTATTTGATTGCTAGGTATGCTTAAAGTGGTCGGACGGAAGGCTTTGAACTTCGCTGAAGTACAAAAAGCAAGCTGTTCGTTTAATCAGCACATTTAATTCGCCCTGCTTTGCATGCTGCTCCACGCTGTCTCCTTTCCATATAAGGATTCTGTGGCATCTTCCTGCAGCACCCCTGCCTCTCCTCTGAGAGCAGCCAAAGATGGCTTTGTGCACGTTGCTTCTGCATGCTATAGGCCCAACTCCTTCTTGATGTGTGCTGTAGCAGCTTCCTACTTCTCATAGCTCTCTTCTCCTCAGGTGAGTTGTTTATATTCAAGTCCTTTTTGTGCTGACCGAGAGCACGTTGTTAATTTATCCTGCATTTCAATATTTATTTTTGCTGTGCATAGGTGGGAAGTGAATCAGCAAACTGAATTTTGATTAAGGATTTTGGTATTAAGAATTTATATTATTGATAGGTGTCTTTTGTGTTTAGGAATTTATTTTTGTTTAATACTGGGTATTCATTAGATTTCTGTTTAAGCAGCCATTGTTTAGAATCCAAAGAGGGTTTTCTAATGCTATTCATAAAGATCTAGGAAAACCTTTAAGGCAACACTGATCAGAGGAAGGAAAGATTTTCTAATTTAGCAATCACATTAATGAAAAATAGAACATTTTTTTCTAGCCTTTAGTAACATTAGGGGTGTTTCTGTTTTTCTCTCAGACTTGCTCACTCACCTCTGCTGATGTGGAAATATGTAATGTGCAGTTTACAGCAAATTAATAGTACCTTTTGTGTCATTTTCTGTGGTCCTTTTTTTTTTTTAATCTGATTTACCTTGCTGTGCTAAATTGATTAAGGCCAATGTTGTACTTCAGCCTTCTGAGAATACCTGTCACAAATGTTAGAAGAGGTACTTGATTACCCCTTAACATCTGTTCCTGCATACCCCACTTTAGTGGACTGGTTTCAGATATCTCATTATTTCTTCCTGAGCCACATCCACTTTTCCATTCTAAGTCCTTCCCCTGCCAGATGTCCAGGGGGTAGAAGTTAAAATCTGCTTACCAAATGATTAATCTATTCAGTGCCGCTGTGAAGAATCAGCAAGGGCAATGCAGATTCAAACCTCATCGCTCAAGTTCTCTTTGCTTCAGTGTGGAAGACTGAAGGTACAGATGCTCCCCTGGAAGTCATGGGATTCCTATGGGAAGCACTAGGTCCAAGGACAAGGCCCATTCTTCTGGAAGCACAGTGCGTGCTCTCCAGGGGTCTCTGTGTACCCAAACCCCCCGAAAGTGTGCGGAAGTTTAGTTGCATGGCAGAACACAGTCTCTGATGAGACTAAACAACTTGCTTGAAATTTCTTTT
The DNA here is from genome assembly GCF_963932015.1 of Anas acuta. Classification (NCBI taxonomy): domain Eukaryota; kingdom Metazoa; phylum Chordata; class Aves; order Anseriformes; family Anatidae; genus Anas; species Anas acuta. The sequence goes on from NC_089017.1 coordinate 15,320,273, forward strand.
TTTCTGTCAATAGAATTTCATTGACATTCTCTTTAGCATTTGATGGGTACCACTGGCAGTTCCCCAATCTGGAAGTCCATGATCTACGATATAAAAGCCTAGTTACAGGCTCATGTCTGTAACCCTGGCTATCATTAAAGTCTTCATGTTAGATGGCAATCATGAGATGATCTTTCAGCTGTCCTGTGCAAATCTTGAAAATGGAGATCAACATTCAGACTTGAAGAGCTAGAAACCAACCACATAATTTTTTTTTTTTTTTTTTTTTTTTTTTTGTACACTACCTGAAGTTCTTATATCTAAAGGACTTAATGATCTCAGAGCAGCACACACTGCTAAGGAGACAATGAATATTGTCTGAAATTTCTGAGAGGTAAGGGTTTTATGCCCAGAGATTTCTTGCTCTAGACCCATGAGATGACGACAAAGGTATATTTAAAGAAAGACAGATTTCTTGTAACCTTAAATTCAGCTGTGAAAAACAAAAATATCACAGTCAGATGTTGCTATATAGAATTTAGCTTTAGTGAAATTCAGAATCTTGCCTAGATTTCCAGCCCATCATGGTCTCTTTGTTGTGGAACATGGTGGTTAGTTAATACCATCAGGTAATTCAGATACATCAGTCTTCTCTTTTAGCCTTGCTTAGCTCTGCTGATCAGAGTAGAAAAATGTGTGATTATTCCCCAAATGCCATCACAGTCCAGTGTGGCATCATTCACAGATGTCGTAAGATGAGGACTTCTCTTCATGTGGAGATTCTGATATACCTGTCTGAGTTACATCCAGCAGAACTAGATGCAACTCAGACTGAGACTGCTAGAAGCACTTGAACTTCAGGTTCCCTGCATGTGCAAGCGGTTGCATTGCTTTTACCTGGTATTGTTAGGAATTTTAACAAACAAAATGGCTGAAGTTTTCTCTTTTTAAGAAAATAATGAATTATGGCATAATGGATGCTGAGACTTTGCATAACAAATCAAAGCTTCCAAAACAATGGGTAGAGTCATTCCATTTTGAGTAGTCGTCGATGACCTGGTACGGACAAAGTAAACACAAGGAAAGAAATGTGTATATATATATATATTTATTTTTTTTTCCCTCCATATCTGTGGCAGTTAGGTTAGTTCTTGAGTTTACAAAAAAAGATAAGAGAGCTTGTCTTCCTTTGAATACAAATGCTTACATTTGCATGTGTTTAGTGCTTATTTAACAGCTCTTTCTGGACATATGTAGTCAAATGATTCCTACAGAGCTAATTGCTGCATCACTTAGCATTCTTACAAGGATTTCTTAATGATTGTGAGTGATCCACAGAATCCCAATTTCCTTAATTACATCTGAATCCTTACCAGCATCTGCACTGTGGGAAATGCAGGTCCCTGCACCTAACATCTTTCCAGTTCCAGGCTGGGGTCTTTACATGTTTCTAATGGTAAGAAACAGACAAAGCTGAGCCTGAAACTCTGTTTAAGGTTTGGGATGATGTCCATGAGATTTCTTCATGTACAAAGACAATCACATTGGCTTTGCTCATCTGGTGAACATGCCCAAACCTCCACATAATTCTTCAGGTCCACATCAAGCTTGCCCAGATACCTAAAGAAGATAACACGTTGCCCTGTCCTTGCAAGAAGCAAGATGAAACACATTTTTTTATCACCTGTCCTGAGGATGCATAGTTTATACTGAAACCATAGGGATGAATACAAGGAGAATAATACTCTGTCCACAGCAGAGAGGAAAGAGGAGAGTCCTTCTGCTCCTTTTGAGAAAGAGATCAGATGGTGGGGACCCTACAGGGAAGGGGAAAAGGAAGCTGGACAGCGGGATATGGTGCCATTTTGCCCCAGACTGTAACCCTTTTGCAGTTCTGCAATACACTCACAATTGTACTCAACTGTTCCCATGGTCTGCCACAAGTTAAGTCTTCTGTTTTTCCTTCATGAGTTGTGGATAGCAAACATGCCTTATGGAATCAGCCTTGGCTAGAAATGTTTACCAATGAAGTTCATTTAAGTTCGTTAGCTAAATTGTCTCCTGAGTGTTACAGCTCTGCAGAAGTCTTTCTTCGGTGTGAGATAAGTCTGCTTGGAGGCGTTTACAAGTTTACATCTGTGAAGTAGAGGTGTATGGGAAGCCTTCACCTGGTACTGTTATTCTGTAGACAAATCTTACAGTCTGTTAGTGAGTTCTGTAACCTTAGGGACCTTGACAACATCCAAAGCCGTGGGTGAGACTCTCAGAATAAATTTAGCTGATATATTGCAGACATCCATATCCAAATTAAATGCATGAGGATCCCTTTTAGTCAATGGAAAAAAAAAAAAAAAAGACACTTTTAGCTCATTAGTCATCTTATTCTAATGTAATTGTCTACAGTAGACCAAATGACTTGCACCCAAAAAGATCTCTGCCAGCCCATCTTTGTCACAGGTGTAAGGAGTTGTGACTCAACTTATCTCACTCTGCCAAGAGAAATCTTTTAATAGAGATGCGATTTTACTGGCAAAAGTTTTGCTGCTTTGTTTTGTTTTGTTATATTATCAGGGTTGGTAGTGCATGACAGCAAAATACATTTTCTTGGTGTAGTCCCTGCTGGAAATACTTTCTGGTAAAGTGCAGCCATTTTCGGTACTTCATGCCTTATGAAATTCTACTGTCCAACTTATTCATTCCCCCATACTGGTTTGCGACACTAGGCTTTCATTTCTGGAACAGTACATAGGAAATATTTTATTCTCTTGATTTTTTTAGTACGTTATTTCAGGAATCTTATCTCTCGTAATCCTCTACCACACTGGGGATACAGAACAATTTCACTGCTGAGCTTCCCACTTTGTGACACTGGCCTTTCTAAGCCTTCTGTCCTAAGATTCCTGTCTACCCAAAAGGCATGTTTGATGCACATAGTTATGTCCTCTGAGGGGGGTCTCTTGCAGTGGGAGTCAACAATAAAAGTGTCAATAAGACAACATTACAGTTAGTTTTTGTCACAGAAAACAAGCCGTAACCTTAAAATGTGCTAGCTAGCATGGTTTAAGTGATATGTTATTAAGCGTTCATGGAGACACAGTGAGATAAATATAATGAGTATTCAACATGATCCCTAGAAGGCAGTTTAAACTATTATATTGAAATGCTACTGTGTTCAGTTTTCAAATGTTTGGAAAGTTTAGATCTCATCTCCAAATTTCACACTTGCATATGTTGCCAATATCTTCCACCATAGTCAGGGCTTCCTTTTGTCTCTGGCTTCTGGGGTCAGGGACAAGCAGTGCACTTTTGCTCCTTAAGGACTGTGATAGATAACAAAAGCTGTATGAAACAGCTGTATGTAGATAACAAAAGATGTATGAAAGCTACACAAAGGCATTTTTGTTGTTGTTGTTAGCTTTTGTTGTTGTTGTTTTTTAACTTCCTTGCTTAACTTCTTATCCTAGGAACAAAATCTAAAGTCTAATGCCTCTCATCAGATTCTGACTCATCAGAAATAAACCTGCAGTTTACTTGCTGGCAGGGTAAGTCAGCAGGACAGTCCTGCCACCCTGTGCCAGGCAGGCTGTGTACAAACATTTGCTGCTGTTGTCTTTTTCTCCTGGCAGCCCTTACAAAAAGAGTTTTGAACAGCAGAATCCCAAAAGTGAAGTGCGCCTGGAGGCTCTAAAGGAAAACTTACCTTTGGAGCCTCAAAGAAAAAAAAAAAAAAAAAAGGTACAAGCATATAAATAATATTTGTCTGATTAACCGGTATCATTTAACAGCTGTATTAAGGTAGTTGCCATTTTGTCAATACGCTTTCAGGTATCTGTGAGAAAAGGCAAAAGCTCAAGTGTTCAGATGAAAACTAGGCCATAATGACTCAAAATTTCAGACCTCAGGTCTTTTGTGCTTGCAAGTATACAGCCTCACAGTGAAGTTGCTTCCCAACAGGCAATGTTGCAAAGACACAATGGTAGCATCTCAGTTTTGAGCCTTCATAGCTCCAAATTTTTCCTGAGCTCTGCCTCCAGGAGATAACAAGCTTAAGGTTATTTAAGACAAAATGTTGATAGGATTTATACCAATTCTGGTGTAAAATGTAGCATTTTAAAGGTCAAATATTCTCTATGTTTTAGTAAAATAGTCCAGTCTATCTCATCAACAAGTCAAATAACTCATATGGTAGACCTGACATGTGGCTTGCATGTTGGATGGATCTTTAACTAGGATAGTCCACAATATTTTATCACAGGTTTCTCCCTTTACCTTTTCTAGTGATTTAAATTAGGTCTGATTTATTTTTTTTTTTATTTCTTTGTTAAAAAATGTACACCGGCATCTCAGAACACAGTGTATGTACATGTAAGACTGAGTTCTTATGAAAGATGTTATGCAAAACACTGAATAAGAAAAATAAGACAAAATAATCTAACAAGATCAGATATAAGAGAAGCAATAGAATAATTCTTTTTTTTTTTTTTTTTTTTTTTTTGAGAAAAAGAAAGTTAAAACAACCAAGGAAATAAAATCAAAAGTAGTGATTTTGAGAATTGAGAGAAATTTGGAAGGCATTCCTGGCAAAGCAGAACAAGAAGGGATTAATAGCTACAAATACACATCGAATTTCTTGAAGATCTGACAGTAAAAAGTCATGGAGAATTGCAAATTCTCCATGCAAATTGCAATGGAGAATTGCAGAATTCCAAAGAATGAGATGTTCCCTAAAGTAGGGATTGCTTGTTGCTAGATAATTGTCATATATATTGCCAGTATGAATATGGATTTTCTATTTAAAAAAGAGTAGAAATGAAAAATAAATCTCCTATATTACAGCTACAGGACTATTGATGGTATTACAAACTGAGAGAACTTGAAAAATAAATAAATAGCTACCTCCAAAACACTATAATTGTGCTGGTACTCTGTGGGGCAGGAGGTGGGAGGCTAAAAGATAACTCCAAAAACAAAAGAGGCTCTTTGTAAGAGTAATGCCATCTGGGGTTATGGGAACAGTTGTTGATGCTGTGAAGAGGAAAGTATTAGATCCAGTCATGCAGGACTAGGAGGACTTGCTCAGTTTCAATATCCCTTCTCTCTCTCTCTCTAAAATATCAAAAGCATGTCACTGCAAGAAAGAAAAACAGAAAATGTGAGAACACATACATATGTGTCTCTATATATTTCCCAATATATATATACATGGACACAAAATGGCAAGCAAAAAAAAATTAAAAAAAAATTGAAGTGACAGCAAATTGCTCATTTTCTCAAAAGTGTAATATACTCGAGCAGATACTGTAGTTGCTTTAGTAAATGTCTTCAGTCCTCCCTTATCTCACAGCTATGTTTTTTCAAATAGAAAAGTAAGGATCAGCTGTATTGATTAGGGTCATTACTCAGAGTTCCAGCGACAGCCTGTGCAATCAACATAAATTGGTGATTAACAGGATCGTTTATTTGGAAGCATCTGGAACATGAAACCTTGGGGACAGTCAGAAGATGTGTGACTGGAAACTGCATTTTGCCTTTTATTGTTTCCATGAATATTATTTTCCCTGAAAATACTTTTTGTCTTCTCCTTTCAAGCCCTAATCTTTGATTGTGTGCACTGTGCATGTGTAGTACAAGCTTTGAAGGATGATAATTTAACCATGGGTTTCTCAGTGGGGAGAAAATTAAAATGTACAGCCTTTTGTCTGTGTGGTGAGTTACTAAATCACTTCCCACAGTATGGCACAGCTTGCAGCATTACCCATGACTTAAAAACTCTTCATTAACATGTATCGTTATTGTGTCCCACTGTGAAAAATGTGTTATACTAGTTGGTCTACTCATAAGTAAACCTCGTTGTAGAAGAGAACTTTTTGCTCCTGTGAATAAGAACTAAATATTGAAATGTATTTAATACTGTTTTGTCATGACACAAAATATAAGAAGTGGGTTGGAAGATCTCTCTGCCCTTATTGCCTAACACAGCACATATTGTCTTTTCTCTGCTGTCTGTGTAAGCATCTGCTCAGCTTTTCCAAACAGAAAGCCTGTAAGAGAAGTATATATTACAAGTCAGAAAATGAAATAAATTCACTTGGCTTTGACAGGGTAGAAATATTATTGTCTTTCATTGATTCTGCACACCTTCAGCCAAAGTCCGTCTTGCTTAGGAGTATGTCAGAAGCTTCTGTACAAGTACTCTGTCATTTGCCTCCAAGACCAAAAGCCTCTAGGGTGTACAACATCAGGGTAACATACTGTATTTTGGGACCATACTCCACCTAAGGATGTTCTTAGGCTTACTATCAGCTTTTTACATGCCAGTTGTTGGCTATATAAATAGGAAAATATCTCTGCTGGTGGACTTTTCTTCTAAAGAAATAGCCAGGAGTACTAACTTCTAATACTGTTTATTTATTTATGTGGCAAGTACATAATTGGACTCCTGCTACACTGTTGTTGTAAAGCAGTTTCAAGGTATGTTTAACAGTGGGAACAAAGCAGGATGGAGAGATCATGCAAAAACAAAGGACATCTACAACCTGATTAATACAGATTAAGCATGCCCTGCAGGCTTGGTTCTTCTAAAGTGACTACAAAAGAATTACAGCTTTTGAACATGAACATCTTTTGCCCACAACATATTAATTTGACATCGTATACCATTATTCTGTGGACTTACATTTTAGTGTCAAAAATGAATCTTTTTCTGACCACAGTCACCTAATATTGTTATTTGAAACAACACTGTGCAGAAAAGGAATGAAAGCTAATTCAAGGGCTATTAAGAATATTATTTGTATATTACATTAAAAATGAAATGTAATTCGATAAAGTGCTCAGCAGAGGATTCTGGATGGGAAGGCACTTCCGTGGGTAAGGTAAGAAAAGATAGTAATGGTTGATTAGAAAGAAAGGAAATTCTGATTGATGAATCTCATTGATGCTTATCTCCCATCTCAGGCACTACACAGAATTATCTAGTTATCAATAACATGTCAGTTCTTATTGTGTTTTATTAAAAGCAGACCCGGGTCATTCCCAAGACTGGATATTATTGAGGAAGCATATATACCCCTTCCATACAGGGGTAGTGGATTGTCACTACGAAAATTTCATAAGAGTAAATATCATAAACACGGAGAAAATCAGTTTTTATACTTTTAGCTATTCTCTCTTCATTTCTTTGTTCATTTTTTTCTGAGTAGCCAAACTTTTTGCAAAATGATGTTACACTTCCTTGCATAGTATTATAAAAAATAATAAAATGACTGGATTCATTTTGATTTTCTTTATAACCTGACAAAATTGAAATGTGGCATGTGGTTTTCTAAATAAAGTTATGGCTTTAGAAATTTGTAGTGGAGTTTTCTGTTAGGTTAACTTTTGTGGTTTGTTCACTGGCAAAGCTGAATTTATTTTGCTTAAAGTAGACCTTCCTACTGCAAATGTGCAAACCTGTGATGCTCTGTGCAATGCTCATTTTGACTAGTCTGCTGACTGAAAATGAACCCAATGTTTGTTAGTGTCATACCTGTCACACAGCTTCTGCATCATCGATTTATCTTCTTCCAAGGGAAGGTTAAATGTGTAGCCTTTCATTGCAAGGTTTGCACTCCTAGACACTGCACAAGGAAGATAAAACCTGTCAGAAGTGACAAATCATTGGTATTCTGGTTTATTTGAATATTGACTTATTTCACAAATGTAAGGCATTTTTTTAATTAATTTCAATCCAGAAAGAAGACATAATATTGTGTAAATAATAACAGAAACATCAAACACAGTCAGCCTTGGCCAATATTCATGTATCCAGGTCTGTTGCAAGAGTAGAGAGGTTGATATATTCCATTTTTGCTATTACCTTCACTTCTCCCCAGTTTCTTTTACTTACTGCTTTGTGGTACTGAGGATGGAAGTTTTGTTTTGATTTTGGTTTTTTGTTCCCCCTTTTGCCCCTCTATCCATGTTCAATACTCCTATGTTGCTCTGACATCTTAGCTTCTTCTCTATTGTCAGCAGGTGTTGGTGCCATCACTGAAACATCTCAAAATCAGTATGCTTGTCATGTACTCTGATTAAAAGTGGTGATGCTAGGACACCTGCTAGTTTTGAATCCTCATGGGAAGGGCATGCCTCTGCACAATTCCCCCATTACAATCAGAGGTTCATCTACCTCAGCTTTCTACATTGATAATTAATTTATATATTGATTGCTTTTCTTGATTTTCATTAGTTGCTTCAATAATTATGAAGAAGTTCATGAAGGAAAGAGGTAAAGGAATTTGCATTAACCATAATCATTGATCTTTTATGGCCCTCAGCTCTATCACACCAGAATGATGAAACAGTAGAAATAGTTTAAAATTTGCAGATACCCACAATTTGCACATCAGTAACCGAAGGAGGAAAGATCCTGAGCTGTTTCTCAAAGCTAGTTCTGATCTGGTTCTTGGGGCTGTGTATTATCCCAGCATTTATCCCAACAGTTTGTCAAAACTGGCAAACCTGGCAAAAGCTGGTATCTTCTTTTTGATATTACTAATGTTATTTCTAATTATTGCTTGCATATTCCTACTATGCCAGTAATCATGGCCATAAAGAGTCTATTATTCAAATGAGCACTCAAAAGCCTGAGGCTATTCCAGGACTCTTCTGTCCTGTTTGTTTGTTTGCTTGTTTGTTTCTTTTTGCTCTGAGTGCTTTAAATGTTTACACTAGCACTTTTTTCAAAATCCCGATCAGTAAGGTTTTTTTGTTTTGTTTTTTCTTCTTCTGGGAGCTTTTTGTGTTTTGTATGGTTTATCTCATGCTAACAGTGGGTTATTCTGGGGGACAGATGGAAGGCCTGAGGCCCTTTCTCTCCCTGCCCTCCTTGCAGCAGGGTCTGAGTGCCAAGTGCAGAGCAGCTGGTACAGCGCCAGCTTCCAAATGGCCACTGAGACTGAGCCTTGCATTCATTTAATGTATAGAAAAATCCTGTACCAGATCTATCTCCATCACATCCCCAAAGTGAGTGGGATAGAGAGCAGAGATGGGAAATCTTCAAGGGGCATTTCTGAAGGACATAACCTATCAGGTTTGGTGGGAATAATAGGTTTTAGGAGAAATATATGAGGCTATGGGAAAGGAATGGAACATATGGTGCATACTGAAGTGTAGAAAACATTTGGTAGTATGAGGGAGACCTCAGGCTCACCCTGTGGAAAAGACAGCCTTAATGGGGAGAGTGCCAGAGCTCCTCCCAGACAGTGAGAGTGGGAAAGGGCTCCTGATGTGACGATCCTATCCCCTGGAAAGATGGGAATGGCAGACCTTCATCTTTCCATCCCAGTGGAAGATGGAAAGTGGAAAGATGGGGAGGAGCTGTTCCATACCTTCCCACATCATAGAAAGGCGACTGAGGGAAGAAGCAAATAATATTCTCCATTGCCTCATTTACAAAAGGAAAAAGGAGAGCCAGCCTTCCTGCCCAGAGGTGGCCAGGCAACCAACACACTCATCTGCAAATAAAGGGCAGGAGTTTAATTGTGGGCACTGTGTGTTTTTGGACACACCTCAAAACTCATAGCTGCTTCTCTGACATTCTACCTTACCAAATAGTTAAAGAAACCAAGAAAGTTTTAGAACAGATAACATGGACTCCACCCCAGGTCCTATCACTACTATGCAGCCTCTGATAATTTAATTTAGCTAATGAGCTTTGGAAGAATCACGTTGGAGACAGAGATGGGAGAGCTTTTAGGATCAACCAGTGAAATAAACAAGACAGTAGCTTCAAAAATTAAAAACGTTTTGGTAGTGGTTTTCTTATTGTGCACTCCAATTAATTGCATCTTTCTTGCTGAAACCAGAACATCAGACGTACAACGTGTTCCCTGAACTTGCTGGAAAAAATATTATACATGGTCCCCTCTAGAGTATTAGAGTATTAGAGTATTTTCATTAAGTTGATTCTGTGCTGTCAGTGTATGTGGCTTACTACATAATAAAAAACTCACGGAAATTAGCTCCTATAGGGATTGTATATGCCCTTGGAGGTCTGTGGGTCCAAACAGTAGTATGTGGATCACAGCTGGCTCTAAAAGCTCATATTCTTGAGAGATATACTTACTCTATGAACATATCTTAATCTAGAATGTTTGTTTGTCATCCTTGCTGTATGTGGGTAAGAATATACTAGAGACTATTCTGAGATAGATTAATGCTTGTTCTGGACATATGAAAGTTATTAAAAAGTGATCCTTTGGAAATAATATTCAGAGTGAATCCTGTGGTATACAAATCAGTGGATACAACCTGAAATGTATCAACATCAGGTACAACAAGTGGCAGGTTTAGGTCCTGTAGCAATTCCTGCATTGTACAATGCAGTGTTATCCAGGAGTAGCTGAGCTAAGTCTGTTAGGGAAAAATACATCACGGAGCATGGCAGCCCCAGAGAGGTGAGGCTGCTGCAGCTTCATGCCCCACCTCCAACTGGCAGTGTGTCTGAAGATGCCTTTCCAGCTGGCACATAAACACAGAGCACATGTATATCCCATATATATACATGTACATATATATACACATGGTTGGTCACCCAGACTCACAGACAGACATGCGGAGCATTCACATGAACACAAACAGCACCAACAGGCTCATCCTGTTACCATCGCTGGCAAATCAGGATGGACAACCACTACCAAGAATATGTATAAGTATACAAATATATTTATACACATGTATATGGTGTGGATCCACATATACAGTGGGGCACTGACACTCAGACATAAAAGACTCTCATGCCACAGCCCCACTCCAGCTGCAGGCACAAAACATCTGATGTACACAGGTGCACACACACAGAGAGGCACACATACAGCTGTCCAGAACTCTCCTAGGCACTAGCAGCCAACTCCCCCTTGCTCTTGCCCTTAGAGACTCTCCCTGCTCATGGGCCACTTCACCTACTCACCATCTAGGCTTGCTCAAACTTTGCCAGTGTTCATGCAATGCTTCACACACCTCTACTCACTCTGTTTGCTGCAGCATCACCAGACAAGAGTACCAGACAGCCAGCTCAGCACATCACAGACCTATTTTTTTAGCTCTTATGCTTCTATTTTGCCACACCTTTTCAAACCCAGATAACTTTTTTCCTTCCCTTTTCCTGCCTTCAATTCCTCCTCTCAGCATGCTATAATGTTCTATGCAATCCTGAAATGCTCATCCTCTGCATCCTATCATGTGTACTGTAACCCATGGACAGTAACCTCACCAAGCCCAAAACCTACTGGAGTGTTGACCCATAGTGATGGGTATCAGGTCTGGACCATTGGGCCTCCTGGGGCAGTCCTGGGAAGGGCGCAGAACTGGTGTTCCTCCTTCTGAGTCCTTAGTTTGGGTTTCCACCTGTTTTGTGCCCCTGTCCTCCTCTGGGCTTGTGTATGTGGACATTTGACAGACTGATGGCCCTTGTGACAGACCTGGGAGCAGCTAAGGCCAGGATATGATTTGGGTCCCTTAACCTGCCATTGACTCTCTGTGCTACTTTGTGAATGTGCAGATGAGCTTTTATCACATAATTTAACATGAAGAGGTCAGCCTGTAACAACAGGAACATCACAGCAGTGCTACCCACACTACTCTGTGCTAGTGACCCCACCTTCCAGCATTGCAGCTATGTGGATAGCTGGGGCTGGGTATTTCTGAACTGCGCTCCATTACCCTGTGCAAATATGCCCTGTATGCTGCCTGCAAACACACACATGCTGACACACAGACACACGCTCACACCCCCCCCAGTGCTACAGGAACAGCTATTTGAAGCTCTTGTATGTTCAGAGGTGCGGGAATACAATGGGTTTCTGCATTTATTTTAGTTTAGTTTAGTGTAGTTTAGTTATTTTGTGGCTGGTTTCAGTCTCCCTACCAAGTTCTTTAGTCCGTTGATTATTTTGCAGAGCTCAAGCAGAGTCTAACCAGAAAATTTGAGCTTATACCTGATCTTTTCCCAAAAGATAGTGTTGCAACACAGACCTTTTACCTACTGTTTCATCTCTGTCATGAAGGCATATTTCACTATGCTTTGTTACAGCTAGAAGTGAAATTTAATACTGTTTTTTTGGCTGACTTGGAGGGGGTTGTGCATGATAATAGTGTCTTAATTCTATAACTGTGTTGACTATTTTAAACATGGTAATATTCACTTCAAAACCTGTGTGCTCATGAAAAATGAGGTAACAATGGACAACTTTGTCTAGGAAGCACTGCTTATATTCACACCTTCAGTAAATGACAGAAGTAGTAGCATTACAAAATTCTGTTATAATCTATTGTTCAAATAAGCAATATTTTCAGAAAAAATATCATGTGAAATAAGTATTATAATAAAGTAATTCCGAGGAGCAGGACTAGGTACAATGCCCGTACTGAAGAATTGTGCAAATGGAAATAGGCCAGTGTGAGGAGCTATTTCTTTAGGCTTTATTTTAAACAGATTAGGAAAAAAAACCTGCCCTTTGAACATTTTTTTTTCGCAGAATACTTCAGTCCATCAAACAGAACAAAAAACTTCCATCTGATCTTTGACAGACTTCTGCCATAATAATCCAAAATTCTTTCAGAGATTTATCAATGTAACTTTACAGTATTTTGAACTATTACTGCAAAACACAGTGCTGTTTTAAGATGAGAAAATAGCTTTGCTTTAGTTAACATTCAGCAAGTGCTCTTTTCTGACAGGGATTATGGCAGAATCACAGTACAGGGAGAATGAGTCCTGCATTGATCACTGAAAGTAATGGATCGTTGAACTCCTGCATTAATCTGCTCCTTTAGAGTCTATACATTATAAAAATTCAAGCATGTTGCAGATTGCCTGCCTACCATACTACTAGAATGTGAAAGATTTACAGGGTGAACTACCGTTGACATACACCAGGGCAGTCAGACTGAAGAACTGCTGTATTCAGCTTGCTGCAAACATCAACCATGTCTTTTCATATCTTCAGTCTTTCTGAGGCTAAAGTTCTTTACAAGGACAATGTTTTGGACAATTCAGAACCTTTGGTCACTTGAAAGGCCATACATTTGTGGAACAGCAAAATCTCTTTTTTAAATGACCTGTGTGTTGGCTTTTGTGGAGAATCGTGGACAAAAAAAAATCTATAGAATCCATTAGTGGAAATGTATGTCTAAAAGAAAACATAACCAAGATAAGCCTATTATACTCATTGAATCCACACTCCTACTGATGTGGGATTCAGTGGGGATATACTTCTCTGATTTATGCAGTCAGTCAGATGTATCCTAGCACTGCAGAGTCTTTCACAAAGCATAGGCGTTTTGAATGATTATCAAGGACAAGATCTCTTCTCTTGTTGGGTAAAAATCCCTACAACTAGAAGACGATACATTAGCAAACCAGATGTAAAAGTCTGAGAACAAAATAAGTGGCTTTCGTAATGAGGAACATTTGAATGCACAGGATCATAATACATAGAATGTATAACATAGTTCATAAAATATAGAATAAAAAATCACTGCTGCAGTAAAATGAAGGGTCTTACATTCTTTATCAAAGAAATTCAGGTAAGGCTACATGGAACAGAAGTCTACAAACAAGGCTGAATGAATTTTGTTTACACTGGTGTAAAAATATTTTTTCATTTGTCAATTTCTTACATTTCACCTGTGCAGATGTGGTGGTTTCACGATGATGGGCAGCTAAGCTCCACCATGCCACTCTCTCAGGCACCCTCATGAAAAGAAAAGGCAGAAAAAATATGAAAATATTCTAGAATATGCAGTTAAGTCTTTCATTGAAATTTAATACTTTATACATTTGCTTTTGAAACTATTTCAATTTCCTGCTGTCATAAGGGATAGGGATTGTCACCAAATTATGGGTGATCAAATCTAAGATATTGAGTCCTTAGTGGACTGACAGCCTCTGACATTTGAGTTACTAGCATTTGCAAAGTTACTATGGTGACAAATGTAACTCTCATTAAAAAAATAATAATAATCCTATTTTGCTTAACCATGATTTTCCAAAGAACTCAGCATGGTTCCATAAGTGCATTCCTGCCAAAATGGATGCATGGTGCCCTTTTTTCCAAGAAATTGTATCTTTAGTGAAGTATAAGTGTAAAGGGAAGTCTGACCTCTGCTTTGGTCATAGTATCCTATGATAGCTCACTCAGATTACTGTAATTTTTAACAGATTTAAAACAGCACAGTGATCATATCTTAAAAGAAAGACCAGAGTATATTCAGCTTCTTTTTGATCATTCTGGTGAAGTAGAACAACCCTAAAGTCACCGTGATCCTTCCTTTTAAAATTCCCATGCCCTGAAAAGTAGACCCATCACATGTAGCTTAAAGGTGAGCTGCAGCAGGCTGCTTTGACTCATGCCATAGGGGCATTGGCACTGGACCCAGGTATATGAAGATGACCTGAAGTAGTTTTTGTCTATATCCATTTCTCTGGTCCCATGATAAGCAAAGACAGCTGGGAAGATATGATCCATATTCTCTTTCATGGTGTCAGACTACACCATGGTCTTTTTTTGTGTATGAAGCATTCTGCCATGACTATGTAGAGATAAATTGTTATGTGTTATGAGAGGGGGGCACTAGTGAACCTATCACCCACATGGATCATTTTTGCAAATGGTTAGGAAACTGATTTTTAAAGCTATTAAATCTTCTCTTACAGAGACCGAGAGCTCTGATACAGACCAAGTATCCCACATGTGTAGTTAAGTAGGCTGGTTTCTATTCCAGTGTAGTTTTCCTAGGTATCCTGTATTGTCCAATTGACTCTCCATTGACTGTAAAGGGAGAGAAGAGATATCAGCATCCTACCAAGCACTTGAGTCAGAGCCTAAAGCCAGGCATACATAGTCAAGACAAAGACAAAGGCAAAGTGCTTAGAGTAAGTTTATTGCACTTTGTGCTACATTCAAGGGTAGGTACTGCTCTCTGTTGGAAGATGCCGACAGCAGCATCCTTCTTGGCTAAGCCTGAAGCCAGGGCGTGGAATTTTCCTTCCTACAGATCAGGCCCAAGTACTAGCAGAGTACTATGAAGAGAGGTGCTACAAGCATACTCCTAAGCTGCTCTTTGGTGTATCATATTCAAATTGCAGAAGAGAGTTTTGTAGGGTGAGCTCTTTCACCATCAGCACTCAACGTCCTCATAGTGTTCCAAGGCCTAAGATACTCTTATTCTGCTGTAGTCAAGACTAGGGCTTGAATAATTTAAATGGAAGGAAAACTAAAGTTCATTCTCAGCCTCTGACCATGGCTTAATGTACAAAATACATGTAAATGTTGCTGTCTTCCTGGTAGATCAAAGAGCTGTAGTGGAACGTGCTGGAGAGAAACAACAGAAGGGAGACAGAATGGCTTTGAAGTTTTGCTGATAAATTTAGATCCTAATTTTAAAAGGTGAAAGATAAGATATGAATAAGCTGTTGATTTTGTTTCAAAGCTCTGGTTTTAGATGATAAATTTTGCATTAAAACGTGAAAGTACTTTTTTTAATTGTGTGGGAGAAAGTGTCACAGCTTATTTCTAAAAATACAGAAAGAATGTTGATGGCAGGAGAAAATGCTGAAAGATTGTCTTGTTTTAACAAGCAAAAGTAAGACCTATGCTGATGTTACCCCGTAACAATAATTCCTGAAGATAATCCTTAGTTTCTTGGAAATCCAGAATTAAACAGAATCACATTACCCTATATGTCAAAATCACTATTGTCTTTGTTTGCTGTGTTACAATTCTGTTTGAAAATGATTTAAGGGGAATTTTTGCTTTGCTTTGACTTCCATTTTTCTCTCTGTCTTTCTTTTAAGGTCAACTCAAATCAAAACATACTCTTGGGATAATGCCCAGGTTATTTTGGTTGGTAACAAGTGTGACATGGAAGATGAGCGAGTAATCTTCACCGAGAGAGGCAAACATTTAGCAGAGCAACTTGGTAAGAAAAAAAAAATGCCAAAAGCTGTATGATTGCTTGTACAACTGCATGAACTAATCTCATTAATCACTACTTGTAATGAAATGTTCATGAGACACTCACTGTAAAAAAATATAAACATAAAATGCCTCCTTTTTGTTTCTGTAGACTGAAGTCTAAACCATCCATGTTGGTATCACTAAAACTTTAACATCATTAGATATTAAACATGTGTCTGTAGATGAACTTATGCAGAGTTGTGACGTGTCTTTTAAATTGTCCATAAGACCAGTGCTGGCTCAGAGGCTTAGACATATCTAATACATTTCTTATGCTGCTTTTTAGATAGGAAGTATGTTATGGACTTTGTGGTAAACAGAGAAAGATTCTGTATGTGCCTGTGAATACATACAATACATGTATCTGCAGGTAGTTACAACCATATGCAGATATGTTCTAGTGAAGGAAAAATAAATAAAACAAAATAAACAACAAAAACAAAAACTAGATGAAAAAGGAGAGAGGAGAAATTTTGTTCAAAATGTGAGCTAGAATTTCAAGAACTTGAATATTTGGGTTG
>NC_089017.1:15341773-15373758 GCF_963932015.1 Anas acuta
CCTTTTGGCTTAGTTTGGTTAAGACTGTGGGAAATTGAGCTGTTGTACCAAAGAAATGTTGATGTCCTGCTAAAATCCACTTCTGGCTGCATGTTCTGTCAACCAGTTTTCAGGGCAGTGCACCTTCCCCCAGAGTTTCTGTGCCTCCACGTTTCTTGCATCCTGCCACCCAGGATCACCCATAACTGGGGAGCACCCAGCACTTGTGACCATGACTTAGGATAGACTCAGCTGCTTTGTAGATGTATCCTAGCACACCATCTCTCCCAGAGGCCACCAAACAATGTCTGAAAACAAAATCAAATGGGTTGTAAGTGAGCTCTTGCATTCCCTCCTGCAAAGGCAGGCAGAAGCCAGCCTCATGCTGAATTCTGGGTGCCCAGGTGTGCTGATGAGATGGGCAGGGACACAATCAGTTTCTGAATCCTGTCACGGCTTCAACACAAGACACCAGGTCTTGCTTCAGGACAGGGGTGAACCTACTTGCCTGCAGGAATTTGGGGTGTAAGCACCATGAGTTCTGGGGGTATTAAGCATCTATGAGTTTAGGCAATAACTAAAGAGGGGCTTCTAGGGCTCCAATTTTGACATCTAAATCAGGAATCAAGTGGGACTTGGCACCTCAGCACATGGCTTACTAGAACAGCAAGTTCTGTTTTGCCTCTGTGTCTGGCTGGAGGCCATGGTGAAGAAGGCTAACTTTGCATTAAAAATGAAAATAATTGGTTTGTGCAGGAACATGCCTCTTTCCTATTTCCACCCTTCACTGTTTTTTAGCTCTGTTTAAAAGGCAAATGTTAGTGCCAGAGGAAGGAAACAGACAGCACTGGAAAACACCAGGCTTCTTTTAGTTAAAGCACACACACAGGGTATTAGCAAAGCAATTGAAGTCTCAGAAGCACCTGTCCCCAGGATGTTTTTCTACAGGGGGAAATGCCAGCCTGCTGTTGTTTTGATAGACTCCAAGGTGCATTACTTAATGACAAAGAGAAGCAAGGGATCGTGTTTGCTCACCAGAAGTCTCATGTGAACAAGCAAACAAAAATTCTTTGCCACAAATGTAATTTATCTCCCAAATGCACTCTTTCAAAAGGTATCTGGAAGTCACAATCAAAGTCACCGCTCTTTGCTGAGATAGTAATAGCAAAGTCCTCTTTAGGGGGTTAATGTTTTTTTAATACTTTTCTTAAAATATTTTAGCCCTTGAGCTTGTTTGGAGAGCACATGTCCCATCCAACTGGCCTGCAAAGCAGACGACAAGAGTAGGTAGATCTCCTGGCATAGCTGCAGTTGCAGAAGATGCTTTGAAGAACATTAATGGTCACCAGCTACTTTCATCCCCATTCCTTGGGAGAGGTGACCTTTGCAGTGATGCCACTTGTGTCTGTCTTGCTCTTTGAGAAAGGGGTGGAGGTCTCTAGAATATCAGAAGTGCTGAGGAAGGGGAGAGCTGAGCAGAGAAGGAAGGTCTTGCAGTTGTCTTGATTGACAGCCTACAATGTGAATGAAATTTTTATTAGGTACCTTTTAGGTACCTAATACCTAAGGGTATTAGGTATATCTAAAGGTACTATAGGTACCTTTTATTAGGTCCTATTCACAGCAGGTGTGAGGGCTGCCACTGCCCTCTCTGAGCCAACCACAGAATGCAAACCCAGGAAAACAAGGCACCATTAGCTCCTCTCCTTTATGCAGTATGACATTGTTAAATGATTCATTCCCATGGCTTCCTGGACTTTGCCAGTCGTATGCTGCTAAGTTACAAAGTGAACAGCTTCCTTCAGTCACTTCTTGCTCAGCCATCACAGTGCTGTATTACTCCTGAAAATATTGGGTTGGACAGGCCACTGGAAAGAGCAGCACTAAGGAGCACAGCTCAAGCTTGTCTACAAGCAAGGATAGTTATCAAAGGAATGCAGCCTTGAGGACATCTGTTAAACACAGCATAACATCAGGGGAGAGAAATAAAATTGTCTTGGTTATGGACAAACACTGTGAAACCAGAAGGTCTTCCTGATCAACTGGTGAAACGTCAACATAGCTCTTGCCTGTATTGGCTGTAGAATTGCGCTTAAAATGGGTTAGCTAGCATGTCCTCTTGATGTCAGTTTTTCTCTGGAAGGTGAGAGGGTGCAGAATGTTCTCTTTGCACACAGCTCTCCTTTCTGTTTTCTGTTGTGCTTTTTTTTTTCCTTATTTTTTTTTTTGAAAGCAGACATAAACAAGTTTTAATGAGCTTTGATGAAGGCAGAGAAGGAAGAAAATCATGATTTCAGGCTGTTCATAGGCTTACCAATGGCTAACTTAACAACTCTGTGTGCTCTGTAGCTCACCAGGTGAGCAACAACAACATGACAGTGTCCTGGCTGATCCCTGCTGCTGTAGCATGCTGCAGGGGCTGCTGAGAGCTTGCCAGCTTTCTCTGAGTCAATACCAGAGGGGAGAGGGGAGATAAGGAAATGAGACAGAACAGTGTACAGACAGCAAAGGGAAAAGTGAGTGAAACAACAAAAAAGGGATTTAAATGATGCATCTTGCTGCATCTTCCACACACACTGTTCTTATGGTCAGGCAGCACTTTGATATTTTGGATTTTCTCAGTTTCTGCTCCATTCTGCCTTTCCTACCCATTTGCCTCTTGGGTCTTGCCATATCTTTGTAGTTAGCTGCTCTGCCCAGTCTCCTCCAATTCTGCAGTACAGATCATCATGGGTGGTTGGAACATGGTGTTCTTTGAGCTCTGCTGCCCTCAGCATCACCAGGGAGTTGCCTCACTTCAGCCTCATACTCACACAAAAAGTCTTTCTTCTCAGTTAATAACAAGCAGCAGGAATTAAAAAAAAAAAAAAAAAAAAGAAAAAACACTGAAGACAGTATTAAAAGGCATAGATCTGAAGCCATCAAACACAGGCATTTTAAAAGCACATGGTCTCTAAGCACTATTAGTGAAATATTTGAAAAATGAGTCAGGAGAAGATGAAAGGTCACTGGAAAAAACATCTGCAAAATATTCCATAACAAAATGAAAAGCAATCAAAATTCAGAAGGTTGTACATCCTTCCACTTTTTTCTGAAATATTTTTTCTAGACATACTCTGCTAGGTGAAAATGTCCCCTAGCTCTTTGAAACTGTTCCACAGACATTCAGACACAGGACTTCTGTTAAATAAATGAAATCTTTGCTTAAGGTAATACGTGGGAAATTAAATCTTTGTGCAGGATGAACAAGATCCTCTGTTGCAAGGGTCA
This sequence comes from Anas acuta, assembly GCF_963932015.1. Classification (NCBI taxonomy): domain Eukaryota; kingdom Metazoa; phylum Chordata; class Aves; order Anseriformes; family Anatidae; genus Anas; species Anas acuta. The sequence goes on from NC_089017.1 coordinate 15,345,023, forward strand.
TAGAATCACAGAATCATTTAGGTTGGAAAAGACTTTCAAGATCACCAAGTCCAACCATCCACTTAACACTGCAAGTCCACTGCTAAAGCATGTCCCTAAGTGCCACATCCACGTGTCTCAAATACCTCCAGGGATGGTGACTCCACCACTTTGCTGGGCAGCTCATTGCAATGCCTAAGCAGCCCGTCTGTCAAGAAATTCTTCCTGATACCAAATGGAAACCTCCCCTAGAGAACCTTAAGGCTGTTGTCTCACATCCTCTCACTTGTCACCTGAGAGAAGAGCCTGACACTCACCTTGCTACCACTCCCTTTCAGGTAGTTGCAGAGAGCGATGAGGTGTCCCCCTCAGCCTCCTTTCCAGCAGATGAGACAATCCCAGTTCCCTCAGCCTCTCCTTATAGGTCTTGTTTTCTAGGCCCTACAGAAGCTGTGCTGCTCTTCTCACAATGCATTCCACCAATTCAATGTCCTTCTTTTAGTGAGGGGCCCCAAAATGAACACAGTGCTCAAGGTGCCACCTGTCTCACCAGGACAGAGTACAGAGGGACAATCCCTTCCCTAGTTCTGCTGGCCAGACTGCTTCTGGTGCAGGCCAGGAGGCTGCTGGCTCTCTTGGCCAGCCGGACACACAGCTGTCTTGTGTCCATCGGGCTGTTGACCAGCACCCCCTGGTCCTTTCCTGCCAGACAACTTTCCAGCCACTGTTCCCCAGGCCTGTACGGCTGCAAGGGCTCGTTATGCCCCTAGTGTTGTACCCAGCATTTGGCCCTGTTGAATGCCATACAGCTGGACACAGCCCATCGATCTAGCCTATTGAGAGCCCTCTGCAGGGCCTTCCTAGCCTCAGCCAGATCCACAGTCCTGCCCAACCTGGTGTCATGGGCAAACTCAGTGAGGGTGCACTTGATCCCCTCATCCAGATGGTTGATGAAAATGTTAAACAAAACTGGTCCCAGTACTGAGCCCTGCAGTGGTGTCTTCATCTGCATTAGATGAGATTCGCAGAAGTGTTCTGCTGAATTCTTGTAATCCAGCTCGTCCTATGGCACCTCTCCAGTACATGCCATAATCAGTTGGAAGTGATTATTTTAAAATGCGCACAAAACATTTCTTGACTGGCTGAAAAAGGGAGTTCTGTGTGATCCTTTCTGCATCTGCAAGAACAGTTTCTACAGACCATCTACAATTATCTTACCCTTGTGCAGCTGAATCCATTTTACAGTAGAAGCTGCCTGTGGGGAACCTACTGGAACAGCCATGTTCTCCACACAGGGTATTTATCAACACATGGAAGGGTATCAATAATGCCTATCAGCTCACCTGTGCACAGCCCAGACTGTTCAGGGGAATCTCCAGGAGTGGCTGAAATTCCCACCTGTACCGTTCCTGTAAGGCACATATTTTCTTGTGGAAGAAGCTGGGAGTTTGATTACCTTGTCATGGGTCATTGCATCGTTCCAAATCAGTGCATCATCTCATCTTTGTTGGGTATAGCTGGGGAGAGCCTCGATCACCCAGGAAATTGAGGACTAAGCAGATACAGTGTGTACACAGGCAAAGCCTGATAACCAGCTATAGCACTACTGTAACAATAATTTCCTTCTTGTATCAAAACCATAGCTGCAATATCTATTTTTACTTGAATTAATATTTTTGTGCTTGAACACCCTACAAGTCCCATTCTACTTCGATAAGGGGGACCTCTTCATTTTTCATGTTTTCATGCAGTAAGGCCTTGTTGTGGTAGTGGTCTGTTCTCTTGATTCTGTCTGTGTTACTGTATTTCCTGACGTTGGATTCCTGTCTTTGTGACACTTTTCCTTTCATTTTCTGCTTCCTCTGTCCAGATCTTGTCTACCCATCTTACCTGCCATTTCGTGATCATCTCTTGTGCTAGGTATGCTGTGTTCCTGTCTTTAAAACCTGCTCTCCATAAAAATGTCTTAGAGATTCATTCTTATTCTTGTCATCTTCTCAAAGGCTTCAGTGATGCAACTCTCAAATATACCCCCATTGTCGCTCAACCCCTCTGCCCTCTTGTCCTGCTTGTATCCTCCTCCTTTCTCCTCTTTCTGTGTACACAGCCACCAACAGTGAGGGTATAGTGCTTATGCTATCCCTTTCTTATGCATCATATCACTGTTACCTATACAATAAGGTTTATTTATTTATTTTTCTGCTTGAAAGACATTGTACATGGCAGGTAATGGAATATTTACCAAAAGAACATCCTTGTTGGGGGTTAGTCAGATTTCAAGGCACTAAACCCCCTTTTTCATTTCATGTTCACCTTTCAACTCTGTTTACTTATTTGAGAAGAGCTGAAGCATGCAAACGATGGGCACAAATGATCGTGGGAGCTGACAGAACTAGATGGTGGTCAGGCTACAGCTGTTATCTAGGGAGTAATAATTATATGCTGTCACAGCTGTGCCTTGTTTTTACCGTAAATACAGTGTGATGTTCTCAGCATCCCAGGGAGTGGCTCCTGATTTTATGCCATTTTATTGAAGTTATGACCAATCTGAGCGTTCTGGATTCAGCTCGCACAAGCACAGCAAGCACCTGCTGCTGGTCAGGGAAGTCTAACAGCCACTGCTCAGGTTCCTCATATAGTCTGAGTGAGATAACAGCCTTCAGCCATCCTCTTAGATTGCAGCGCAGATGTATCCTTGAAATCTACTTCTTCGGAACAGCTGATTTTCTCCTTTTTCCTATGGGGCAGATGTTAACAGCTCTGGGAAGATCTGACTCTATTGCTGTCGTACAGAATCAGAGCTGAGTTTCAACACAGTACACTGAAAATGTGGAGGACCCTTTTTCCCCATTGCAGTCCCCAACAGATTTGAAAAGTTTTCTCCTGTATGGAGTGCTGCAGGATCACAGAAGCCACCACCAAGTGAGGTTACACTGGCTTTCCACATTTTCCTTCCATTTTAGAGGAAAGGTGTTGTGTAAGCCCAGTTAAGGTACAACAAATGCTTTGAGACATTCAAACCACCTCCTGGTGTATGATTTCTGTATGTTGTGTTTTACCCACAGTTTTTCTGCTTTCCAGAGAAATGTAGAAAGGAAAAGTTTTCAAGCTAACATATCCTCATGCCTGGAAGATTATCCTAGCACTTCTTGCTAATATTATTAGAAGTTGTCTGACTAAATCCCTCTTACAGTGTTTGTACCTCCAGGGGTTTATTATTGAAACTATCAACAAGGACTAACTTTGCCCTGTGTTTAGCTCTTGTGCATCTAAATAATTTAGCACTTTGTGACATTTCAAAAAAAGTCATCTTATATAAATTAAAAATATGAAGAATACTCAGAACACAGAATTTGCATCTGTTATTGGCTCATGCTGAGTTATCTTGCCAAGTTAAATATAATTATCTTCTGTAGATCTAAGCAAGTACTCAACCACTTACCTGGTTATAGGACTGTACATATCTGCATTATATCCTGTTTATCGAATATATGGAACTAATATTATCTAAGTAGCTGAATTTAAATTTCAAGTAGCCTTTGGAAATAGATTAGCCCACACACAACATTAAAAAAAAAAAAAATAAAAAAAAAAAATAAAAATAAAAAGCAAAGCTGTTTTCTTCCTTCCTGCCAAGAGTTTGAAGTTACTGACATTTTCTTACTAAACATGGTGAACATGGTGGTAGCTGCACACTGCTTTTCAGCATTAATCAGAAGGAATCAAAATAGTTCAGCAAATGAAAAGCTTTTCTTACAGTAAAGATTTGCACTGTTAGATTTTTAGTGGATTAGATATTTTGTAAACTCTCTTAATTTTGAAACCTGAGACAGTGGAAAGACAGAAGTAGGAGAACCTTCTGTATTACCAAGGAGTCCTCATGTGGGCGATGTGGCAACTATGAGATGAGATGGAGCATGGTGTGTGTGTGTGGTGGTTGGGGTGGTGTGTATGGGGGAAGCTTACTAAATAAATAAACAAGCAAACAAACAAAGGACAAAGAAATTGCAAAGAAATACAGAATAGACGAGACCCAGCACTGGCAGAAACCTCTGTCAGAAGGATTATAGGCTGACCAGCAAGTTGCAAAACCTGGAAGACAGCAGATGTGGTAGATAACACTTGGGACAAATCAGGGTGGAGAACAGAGCTTATGAAAGCTAGCTCTGATCATTACAGGCTTCTATGTTCATGTTAGCTCTGACTGTTACCTTTGGGGAAAACTTTGGGAATGGATAGATAAAAGTCCTTCCACAGAAATGAATTAAAGACAAAAAAAGAGTAACAACAAAAGGTTTGTTTATTAGTGTAGTGTGTTAGCTGGGGGTCCATTTTTTGCCCCACAGTTTTAACCTTATCTCAAGTAAGTACCAAATAAAGCTTTGCTTGCCTTGTCTGCCTTTTTACCTTTTTGTTTCCCAATAGAGCCATCTGTTTTTGCACCACATTAATGACACGATGGAAATGGCTTTTTCCAGTCGAATAATGCTCAGAGGAACTTAATAGCTGGAGATGGAACAGTAGATTATTCCTTCACAATGGCTGCATATAGAGAGCATTTCTAAAATAATACTATTCTCAAATTGGTGTCAGTTTTTAGATGAAATTGTTTTAAAGTAGAATATGTTTAAGGGAATGTATTCGAGCCAGTCTTGATTTTATCTGACTTTGTATAAAGCAAATAACACTAATGTTACTCCAATTGCGGTACAATTTTAACCGCTCTTGCAAAATCACTCTTTTATATGTGTGCTCTCACATGCTTACTTTCTGTGTGTCACATCACTCTTCTTTGCCCGAGAGAAGTTTGTGTGCTTATTGGAGATAATGCAATATACATCAAACTTACAAGTGCTGTTTATTTTCTTAGGTTTTGAATTTTTTGAAGCAAGTGCCAAGGACAACATTAATGTCAAGCAGACGTTTGAGCGGCTCGTGGATATCATCTGCGACAAAATGTCAGAAAGCCTGGAGACAGATCCCACCATTGCTGCTGGCAAGCAGAACACACGACTAAAGGACACCCCTCCGCCACAGCAACCCAACTGTGGCTGTTAATGCAGCTATCAACAAAGGCAGCTCCAGTGCATTCTGTTGCCAACAGAGTATTTATGAATGGTCTATATGCCTTTATTTATACTGTCTTATTAATTTATTTGGGAGAAAAGTCTTTTATTCTACATCAGCAACTGGTTGAGTATGTGTATAGAAATGTTATTAGTTTGAAAGTATGATCCATTTTTAGCATCTGGCGTTTGCATGCAAGATGGTAATTATTTTCTCTTTTCTTTTTACTGTTTTACATTACACTTACTTCAGCTGGTGCCATGCCCTCAGACCATATTTGCCTAGAATTGACTTGCTTCATCAGTTTCAAATTTTAGAGTTGAATCCTTAGGGTAGTAGGTAAGGTATTTTAGAATAAGCTTCCTGATGCCATTTATATTTCCTCCTGACTGAAAATCAATTTAGAAATATTGCTTTAAAGAGCTAATCACTCATTCTGTCTGGATCATTTGTATAAGGTATACTTACTGGAGCATACTGCCTTGACAAATCTGGGCTCAGTAAGTTATACATCGTGGCTGCTCAGAAACTGCAGAAGTTAGAAGGAACAAACTTCCAACCATCCTGGACCCCAAGCCATCAGACATCTCTTTGAGATTCCAACTGGATATGGGTGTTCAGTGCAGGTCCTCAGAGATACCAGGTACTTGATCCTGCCTGGCTAGTTAATCCATTTATACTCCTGTGGGACCTGCATATCTATCTAACACCATTCTGAAACTTTACTTAATTTCTCATTTCACCATACCCTGGTACTATCTGTCCCAGTAGAGGAGAGCTGACCAGCTCTTTTCATTTCTACCTGAATTAAAATATTAAACTCTCAGTACTGATATTACCCCTGAAAGAGCCAAATCCATTTTGCGCAGTTTTTTGTAGCCAAAAACTGTCTTGTCATACTGCTGTCAAACCAACACACTTAAGCTTTCAGGAATTTCATCTCCCATTCAGTCACTCAGGCAGCCACCACCAAACTGGCTTCAAGTACCTTTATTTTGCTCAGACCGACTGCAGAAGTGCTGCTGATGTCAGTGAGTTGGAGTTTGACCTCATTTTTACTTTGATGAGGGTATCATTTTGACAAGGCAATCAGAAATTTCCAAAATTTTCAAAAGTTCTAGGAGTAATAAATATTATTTATTATGAAGTTAGTCTGAATATACCTATAAAATCAGGAAAAGGCTGTGAAATACACAATCAACAAAAGGCAGGACAAAGCACACAAATTCTGTTTTTATGAAGTGTTAAAAATAGTCATATTTGACAATTTTAAAAATTACTTTAGTAATTGGTTGGAGTTTCTTACATCTATGCCCTATAGTGCTTTGTACAGCTGCCTTATTTGGGTCACAGTGACATTTTTAAACTAAATTGCATAATTGAGAAAGCATTAACTGTTTTATTGTTCCTATTAGACAGGCTTTAGGACAAGGCTGACATTTCTCAGGCTGTCTGCAACAGGAAAAAATAGGAAGACAAAAAATGGAAAGTAACAAATGGTACTGAAAACTGCTTGAAACTGCAAAGAAATCCATCTATACGCATTCATTTTTTCAAAGGTAATTTATATAAGCTCCTGAAAGACACAAAGGAAAATGGCCACTGTTATTTATTTATTTTACTGGTTAAATACACTACATAAACTTTGACATAGTGAAAATGACTTTCAAACAAGGCATATAGGCACATGCAAAATGGATATGCCACCAGGGGGCTACACTGGCTGCCTAATTCATATTAAAAGATGTTCTTTCTTTAGTCTAGAGTTTAAACCATGTCTGTACTGTTAACTAGCTTCTTTAAACACCTATTTTTCTAGTAGACAAAGAGGCTGAGCCTTCACATGCTGAATTTTACAAAGAAAAAGTAAAAACTACTTTCTTCTTTGGACCAGTGAGCAGTCAGCTAGAAGAGGCAGATGCTACCCCAACCATAACCCTGCCTCTCTATGGGGATAACGCTTTTCTCTCTCCTGTCTAGGACAGTACACTGATAACTGTGTTGAGAGACTTTCAATGATACCTCTTCATCCAGTAGGTACCAGCTGCTTTGAAAAGAGAAGTGGTAAGAAACCAAGGCAGATTGCAGCCAGTTCTCTGCCCTAAGCTTTGTGCTTGCTGCAGAAAAGCAAGCAGGGAAGCCTTGAGATAACACTTACCTGCAGCCCTCAGCCCTTTAGAAAAGGTCTAGGCAAAGCAAGGTAAGGAGAAAGGAGGACATCACTACATCTTATAAAAGCTTGAGCATGTCCTGGATCATGCAGCACTGCTACATGTGCAAATATTCAGCTTTGCTCTGGGATGCTGGCTTCAAAACAGCTATGTCCTGTAAACACTGTAACAAGGTAAAAAGCTCACAGGACACCTTGCTACAGCCACACCTTGATTGTACTCCATTGCAATGAATTCCAGACTCTCACTGCCTCTATGTGACGATGTAGTTTTTAGTCAGTGGTGGTAGTACATTATCAACTTATATCTTTTTAAAGAAGTTGAGTGATAGATAAATTATTCTTTCCTTGTATGGGATGGATTATTTTGCTTTTCATTTTGCATCAAGGAACTGGTCAGAAGAGTAACAACAAAATCAGAGAGTAAGATTTTCTCCTTCCCTTTTCTGAGACAAATAAAATGCCAGGCTTCCAACATGTCTGATCTTCTGCATGGGATGGGAAGGATGGGGAAAGAAGGTGCCAGAGCTGCTCATGAGACTGCCAGCCATGTGTTGTGAGGAAAAGGCTCACCTGAAGTAGGAGTGCAGTCACTATAAGAACTCCTAGGATCTTTGTATTAACACTCAGACTTTGTCACAGAAATGCAAGACCAGCCACTAGATAAGAACTCCTAGGATCTTTGTACTGACACTCAGACTTTATAATAGAATTCAGAATTAGTCAGATTAATTAAAATTAATTGTTAATGTGTTCGCATCAGATCCTTGGAGGTTTTCAAGACCAGACTGGATAAAATTCTGAGCAACCTGCTTTGACCTCTCAGTTGGCACTGGTTTGAGGAGGAGGTCATGCTGGATGATCTGCTGATGTCCCATCCAATCTGCTTCAGCCTACCAGCCCTTCCTCTGAAACTGGAAATGCCTAGATGTTTGAATATAACTGTAGTGAATAATCAGGGTTACCTATGGTTGGAAAAATAGGTTTTGATTTTCCATCCAGGGGAACAAATTGGCTTTTGAGAGGCGCGATAATCTCAATACTTCACCTTCCTCAGTTCGGAACTGGCTATTGCAGAGGAAGAGACAGAAAGCCTTTGGGGAAGTAACTTACTATCCCATCCCCAGGCATTCTAAAATTTTAATTTGAGTTCTGGGGGAACAAGCAGAAGTGGGATTTTCGTTCTGCTGACAATTATGGCTTGGCCTGTTTTATAGCATAGGATGTCCAGCTGAATCCCATGTCATTATAATTCAGCTCCGGTTGACTTCTGTGATAGAACCGCAAATTTCTTAAGTGTGAGCAGAGGTACATTAACACTGAGCCCTTTGGAAATCCCATCACAACCTAAACAAGGATCAAAATTTAAACTACCAATGCAACCAATGAATCATTCTTCATAGATTCCAGTAGTCACTGATTGTGCACTAGTCATGGGAGGAGACAGAAGCAGGGTTTGGTTAGATCCCTAATCTAAGCACTGTTGTGGTACAGTTCTGTCAAGAAAAAGAATCAAGCTAAAAAAAAATAAAAACATTTACTTTATTGGTAACAAGAGGTTTGGATCGTTAAATTGAAAACCTGGGACGAGATATGCAAAACTATTTTCAGCCTCATCACAATTTTTGGTGAAAAAATACTTATAGAATTATACAATTTGCACTAATTTGTTGTCACTCTCAGCACAGAAATAAGACTGATTGTCATGGAGCTTTACTGGTCCATCCACAGATGACCTTTTCAGCCAAAACATAGGTCAATTGAGGAGATACAGAAGTTGCCACACAGAGCGTATTGCATTTTGGGGAGTCTAGATGCCTCTGGACAGAGGGTCCTGAGCTCCATAGTGCCAGCTGAACTATCACTGCACAACCCATTTTCCAAATTACGATCTAGACTAATGCTTTTAGCAGCAGGGTAATCCTGTGCATGGATAATACACCAGCCTTAACATGCTCTGATTGTGTCTTGCTTGCTGCATGATCAAAGTTGTTCTCAGAAAATGCCTTGGGATAGCACATGGGAGCACAGGATGTGACCAGCTCCTGCAGTGCCTCATGGCACTGATGAGCCAGACAGCTAGCAAGCCTCATTGGGTTCAACCTTCAGATGCATGTTTTTGATTCTGATAAGAGTTCATGTTCACAAGCATTTTGGTCCTTACAGCACAGCTAACTTACTACTCTATATTTTTTGTTCTTGCTGATGTTTTTTCTTTATTTTGACCTGTTTGTTTGGTGTTTGTAATACAGAGGAAGTAGCCTGATTTTCTGTCCAAAAATACTCTTTCTCTCAGAACAGCTGTGTATGTGACTGTTACCTGGAACTGTTTGTTCCTCTGTGCTTATACTTAATGTGATGCCTAGAGAAACTACCTGAGCAACTACATCTCTGTGGCCTTTCCAGAGCATCAGTCTGAAAGATTATGTTTTCTTCCCAGTCTGCTCAGCTCTGTATATTCAGCTGTACCACCTGCAACTTCTTCATTTTAGGAAAGAAGTGCTATTTCATGGTACACAAAATCTGCTGGAGTTTGATCCTAACTTTGAGAATGCTTTGAGTTTAATTGTCAGTTCTAGGGGGGAAAAATGGTGATACAAATTCTGCTCCTGATGATGATGCCTTTGTTTCTGCAACTGCAGATGAGAGATGCTGCATTTGCATTCCAGACGAACCTCCCCACAAAACAATCCCTTCCCTAAACTATACTTTTCTATATATGCTGGGGAGAGGCAAGCTTTCTTCCTTGCATTTTTAAGGGCATCAACTAAATTACTGTTCTGCTGATTGACTGTTAGGACAGTTTCCTCCTTGGCCTGTTTCTTAGACACACAGCTTTTGAACCTAGTTCCTCTTTAGAATGACAGATTTAGCAGTTCGAGACCATGAGTATGTAAATCATCACAGATGAACCCTCAGGGGGTGTGAAGCAACATGTCTTCACTTATGCCAACAGGGAATAGAGTTTTGTTGATTTACACCATTTAATCCGTACACATAGTCTCTTCAGTACAGACTGACTCCAGAGTCTCCAAGACTCACCATTTGTTGAGTGTCATTTAAAGAGGCAACTCAGTTCAATGATTTGAATGATTTTCACCAGTTTTCTTTATTAAGGAGGGGTAAATGCAGTTCATCTTTGCAATGCAAGCTTTTTTCCTTTCTTTCGTTTTTTAATTCCCCTTCCTTTATTTTACTTTGTTTATATGGAGATGTTCATTGAATCACAAACTGTAAGTACACACAAGTAGTATGCATATTGCAGTGGTATGTCTTTGAAGCTTACTCAGTTCCTACTGCTACTTATTCAAGTGTAGTGCAGAATTCCCTAAATGCCACAGTGGAATTTATCCAAAACTTATCATTAACACCAGAAATCAGATGGGTTACGTCTGCAGACCATAGGATTATTTACCATGGTTGCAGCAGGTGTAGGTGGCTTGTCATTTATCGAATGAGTTAACTGGTATTTGATTTGGCTGGGAGAAAGTGGAAGTCCAGTAACTTCAGAATCATGCATACCATGCAGAAATGAAAGCTGGGGATTGCTTACCACTTCTGGCGATAAATTTCCTTGAGTAATTCTGACATGTACCTGCAATTAGTCTTAAATGAACTGTTTGTGGTGTAACTGCTGTTTAATATTTTGTCAGTAATGTCAGATGTGTTGTGGCTCAGTTGGACTGTCAGGATGTGTAACCTATATACTAGTATTTGTGAAACTGAAATGTCTTAAATGTTGCATGAAAATATGTTATAAAAATAGATATGTTTTCTATTTTTGGAATACCTCAAAACTGAGGAATCATGGGCCAATAAGTGCAATATTTAATGACTTACTCAGTGTATATAAACTTGTGTGAAAGGGATAAGTGTCATGTATGTGTGATAAGCTGTTGATGATGCCTGTGTGGCTTAAGATTTCCAGTAGCTCTATGTGTCTTGTAGTAAAATTTATATAGTAAATGCTTTACCAGTGTAGTGTAAAATTACTCTATTCTTAAGTCATTTAGACTATTTTTCATATACGAGATGATGGTAAAAGATGTCTGTCTGTTCACTGCAAGTGCATGTCAATTTTACTTTTAGAATTGTGAGCATCCTTTTTGAAAATGATCACATTACATCAATACTAGTGGGACAACGCTTTCAGTCAGAAGATGCTTGTAACCATTTCTAATCTGCATATATTGTTAAAGCATGTTCTCTAGAAGCATAAAAAGAACCTCCTAGAGCTCAGCATTTACAGAGCATTATCAGTTACATTATCTGTTTACCTGTATTACATAGTACCATGTTGGTGTATTCTCTTTAATCTGATGCAGTTAACTCATAGTACTTACCTGAAATATTAAATAAGAGAATCCAGTGTTCTGGCAGATGACTTGGCAAACTTCAGTTGGTGCTCTGAGTTAACATATTTGGGAACAGCTTGAAGGTCACAGGCAAGAAGGTCAAGCACAGTGTACAGTTACCTTAGTCACTTATGCCAATTAAGTTTCCTAACTTTTCTAGATCTTAAAGATGGAATTATATCCTTAAATATATTCACCCAGACTCTTCACTCAACAGCTACATGGCCCTCAGTCAACATGGCAACAAGTACAACTCAGAATCTAACCATGAATTGAAAAGGAGACATCCAATCATTCCTATTTCCTTTCCTCTTATCCTTGCATATTTCTAATAATTCTGTAAGCACACAAGCAAAGGCCATTGCTATTCAGTAAAACTCAGGTACATTTGAGACTTTAAACCCTGATTCACCTGTCTGTGAATGGTTCCCAGCAGTGACTATGGAATCTGCAGAGAAGTTTATTCTGTTAATTCTTGCTACATTTCTGGTTTCAAATAGAGTGTGTCATAAGCCCTGAGAATTTGCTAAATAAAATTGTGCCATTCAGTCTAGGCCAAGGGTAGTAACTGGTTTTGCTGAAAAATTTTCCTAAAAATAAATAAATAATTAATTACTACCACATTGAAAGGTACATAAGTAGATTATCAGTTTGACCTGGTGCATTTCTGTGACAATGTACAAGGCTGGTTTTTATAGTTTTTAAAATTAGCCTGATCAAGAAAAGAATCGAACTCTAAGGCCTACTGGAAAACCAGAAGTATGGTTTTCCCTTCTTATGTGTTCACATAGTTTCTCTGAGCAAGTAAAGCAAACAGATTACATTAAGTAGCACAGGACAGTACTTGCAAAGAACTGAAAAGCCCTCAAAATGCTTCCTCTTTGTATACCATCTGCCGTGACATCACCTGCAAAATTACACAGACCAGGGTAAAATGAAAACATATTTTGAGAGAAATCTGAAATTGCTTAGTAAAAGAAGGAAATCCTGAACATCTTTGTAGCTGAGCAGGAGATAAGTAACAGTCAAAACAGGAAGTACCACTTAAGTGAATATGCAGGCTGCTACAGGACTGAGGATTTACCTATTTTTTTTTATTGCTAAGTGACCTGACTGTTCAAGGGCTGGCAGAAAATTTTACCTACTATTTTTATTATTCCTCATATAAATATATACACAAAGACAAATGCTTACCTTGAAAATATGTAGCTGTTCTGGCTCCTTCAAGTTAACTTACTTGCTGAATTGTTCTTGAAGAAAAGTTGGAGTACTTGCTTAGGATACATTTGTGAGGGGGTGAGGCTCAATCTGTCCCTCCTCCTCCAACTAGTCCTGCAATATAGTGACTGTGGTTCTAAAAAATATGTTAGTTTAAAATGCTGCTGGGTGACAAATGTTGTGAATCTTCTGCATCCATCCATGGGAGCTCTTGTCTGAATGTGAAGTACAAGTTTTATCCATGTGCAGAGTTTAAAATCTATGTGAACGTAGAGACCGTGTGTATTCCATTGGATATTTTGTTTGTATGTGACTTCTGTATACCAAGTGAATTTTGTTTGTTTAGTTTTTTGTTGGAAGGTTTCTTTCCTTTTATGATTACAATAAATATACATGAGACTATATTCATGAATATCTCAGTTGTGGTGACATGGTCTTACCCCTATCCTATCTCTCTTAATGTCTCTTCACCTACTATAACTGTTAAAAACAAACAAAGAAACAAACAAAAAACCTTCAGTTTTGACAATAATGCCACAACTGCTGAATATCCCCTCAGCAGCACTGGTCTGTCTTAGTTCTTTCTCCATCCCACAAAGTTTACTGAAGATTTTGCCCTAGGATTCTGTGGGAGAAATATTAGACATTTTCCTACCAAAGCACTGTGTTGTGGTAGACTATATGTTGGTGTTTTAGCATAGGTGAAGTTTTTTTTATTTCTTTTGGCTGTATACACTTTCTCTTTTCACTATATAAATTGCTAAAACTCCTGCTCACAGGAATCATAGAATCATAGAGTATCATAGAATATCAGAGTTGGAAGGGACCCACAAGGATCATTGAGTCCAATTCCTGAGACCCCAAAGGAAAAAAATAAAAATAAAAATAAAAACAATTACATGTCATCTGCAGAATAAACATTGCCTGATTAATACCCAGTTCTCAATCAACACCAAGAGCTTCCTAGCATATGACTTGGGACCCCATATCCACAGAGAGGATTTTCTGAGTGGTCTATCTGTACAGCTCACTGCCCTGATTCACAGATCTTATCGTTCCAGTTCTTGTAATTGAATGAAATACCTCTGAGAATGAAATTCCCTTGTTCCTCCCAGCTACCAGCACCTTCCTCTTGTGATTGATCTGTGAGATTGGCCCCAATATACTTCCTCTGCCTACTAGGCTGAGTGGAGAAAAAAAAAAAAAAGACATTGAGGAGTAAGAAGTAAAAGATAATGGGGAAGAAACAAGCAGACTTCTGACTTGTAGCTTGTGCCTTGGAACTAGGATATTTTTGCATTGCTTTTATTTGGAATATGTTAAGGCTTTAGACAAATAGAAGCAGACTAGAGAAAATCACAGATGGGCAGATGAGAATGATGATCCAAAAGGATAAAAACCTGTTTCAGCAACAGGTGTTTCTTTTCCAAGAAAAAATAATAATAATAATAATAATAATTTTAATTTCAGTCAGGATGCTGGAGTCATAGACAGAAAGTTCCCAACTGCAAAAGAAAAAGGCATCAGAAAAGGTACTGAAAAAAGTATAAAATGACCCAGAAAATATTCCTAACTTTGTTTGAGGAAGGGCAAATAAGCAGAATTTCCCCATGAAGTGGGGGAAGATAATTGAGCAATAGATTATACCAAAAAGAAGAGAAACAAACTGTGTATTTACACCCAACTGAATGAGCTCAGACAGTAAATCAGAGAACTGAGGCAGTGAAGGGCAAGGATTTGATTTTGCCCAAATCTGTGCAAAACTTGAGCTGTAAAGTGAAGAACAAAGGTCCCTTCAGAAATCTTATGAACTTCCTTGCTATGTGTGCCTGTTTACACACATGCAAGATTCTGAAGAGTTAAACTATAAGCTAGAAGATTTACAACTTAAGCGGGTAACATGGAGAGGCTGTGTTTTAAGTCAAGGTAAACTTAGGTCATCAGTGGTAGTCATAGGTCATGGTGTGCTGGTGTGAGGTCCTGCCCTCCATGACTTACTAGCAAGAGGTCTACCTAGGTCCCAGTCCAAATGTTCCTGGGCTCCACTGGGTCTTGAGGAGCTGGAGGTGCTGGAGGAGATAGCAACCTGACAGCAACCTGACTGCAACTTGACTGAGCACAGGAGCAAACTCAGGCAGCTCTTCAACTCACAGCAGGGGAAGGAAGAGGAGACCAGAGACCACTTAAAAATTAGAGGGGGAAAAAAAAAAAGTGTGGAAGGGGCAAAATCAGTCCACACACCATGTTGTTAGGAAGATAAAAGCAGTCTTCTTGGAGAGATATAAACTGTATTGTTGCACTCTTCACTTCTTAGTAACAGCTAAGAAGGGGAGGATAGGATATTCGGGTTCTCCCCTAAGCAGAAACATACTCTCCTGAGGAGACACTGCCCTTTTCTCATATTCAAACAAACATAAAGAATGACTTTGGAAAAACAAATCATTAACACCACATAGAGAGCCCATAATGCCTGCTACCGCTCAGCCAGGCATGGACATACACATGCGCATAGCAGGGCAGCTTTGCTGTGTGGCCTGTGCTAGACTGCTGGGCTTTCTGAGGCCCCAGGAAGTGCGTATGCACTTGTTTCAAACCATTGTTTGTGGTTAAAAACTAAGGCTATGAATAGCTTTAGAACACCTCGGGGTGCCTCACAGGATGTCTGCCTCTTGCCAGCCTTTTAGGTTTAAGTAAGGTTTTAAGGACATAACATCAAGCAGCCTATTTTTTTACAGTCCTGCTCTACTTTTATTTCATGAAACTGTACTCAAAACTCTCCAGAGCATGTCTTCACTTTTACTGTTATTTTTAATACACAGCAAGGAAGAAAAACGCTCATCCTCTGACCCCAATACTACAGGATCCTTCATGCAGGCATTATCGTGGGTCAGCAACGCAACATGTTGCTGCAGCAGGACTGTGCCACAGCTTGCACTGCTCCACATGCTGCCCAGCCAGCCATGCCCTGCCGCAGCTGTGAGGTGCCACCAGCTCAAGCAACATCTGGTGGAGGTGGAATTTGCCTTTGGGCCATCTCTTTTATTTCTGCTGGGGAACAACGTCAGAAACTGTGCATAAAATAAAGCCCATTACAAATTGCAATTTGTTTTCTCTCTCCAGTAATTAGGAAGATGAGTCTTCTGATGTCTTTCCTTTGTGAGGACACGTAACATAGTCCACATGCCACCTGGCAAAGCAGGAAAACACTATGGTTTTACCGTATAGCTAAAATCAATATGCAATAAATGTTTCTTAGTGTCCACACAAGACAAAAACATCTGCACTAACACCACTGCATCACTGACAGAGGGATTGAACAGCCTCCTTCCATGTTACAGGGAATGGTTCAGTGGCACTTGGTGGCCCTTCAGTGCGACAGGAGGGCACTGATGAGCACATCAGCAGCATTTCAGACAAATCCCTTCAGTGTGTGGCTCCTGTGCTTTTGGTCAGCAGGCTGGCTGCTATCTTCTTTTACCATATGGGTGCTTCCCATACCTTGGTTATCACACGATGAAAACACCTGGCCATAGGATGAGAATTTCTGTCTGGAAATTGCTCAATTCCCTTTCAGCATATGAGTCCCAGTTTTCTTCCACTAATTACTTTCCTGAAATATAATAGTAGAGATTTTTTCCTACTGCATTAGCAGATAATGACTTCACTATTGTGTTTCAGAGGGAGACAGAAAGACAATTCATTAACCTGTTAAACTTTCACAGTTACATTACCAGTCTCGGCTAATGGTGATCTGCTCCTGCACAGTCCCATAAAGCAGAAATCACTGACTTGGTGTGGAAGATGCTTGGCAACTGCCACAAAATCAAAATGGAGAAAACACAGAACCATATTTTGGAGACTCAGGTAACAGATTTTCTTAGTGCATTTAGCTCACTAGTGGCCCTGACCTTATGAGTTTGTTTCTGCTGCCCTAGCTGAGCCAGGTGCCTCAGCATTGAGCAAATAGATGCTTTTCCCCCAGTTCACCACTTAGACTTCAAAGAGAATTTGTGAACTTTTAGTGCTGAAATTCTGAGACATGAGACCTGTTTCTTGAAAATAAAGTCCAGTAATCAGAAGAACCCTTCACTGTGCCAAGAACGGCATGGACAAATGCTGTGTTTGGATAAAAAGCTACATGCGGTGTGTGAGAGATGAGGAGAGACAAGCCACAGCAGAAGGCAGCTGGGCCTGGATGGTTTCAGTGACCACAGAGACCTCATCAAACTCAGCAAAGCTGCCTCCAAGTATGAGCAACGGAAACGACGTTCTTGTGGGCAGCCTCTTTCCTGGTTGTCTGCCTGCAGCCACCCTTCACTGTCCAGCTATGAGATTTCTGTGCACTGTATTTGCTCCTGCTTTCTGGAAGGTGCTGCTCCAGCCCAACAAGTGGTTTCATCTCACAATGGAGAACGTATGAGAGAAAAGGAAAAAGGAGAATGGGTCTTCAAGGGCTGCACAAAATCTTGGTGTTAAGCAAATCATATTCAGGACCATGAGTAAAGTTAGTAAATTGGGACTGAGACAGTTCCTTTAGACATCACAGGGCTTCCAGCATGTCACAATGCCTGATGTGTGTAGTTGGTAAAACTTGGCACTGACTGTGCTGAGCATGCCTGGATACAGACATCATAGGGGGGACTCATGAGGACGTACTTGCTCCTGCAGCCCTTTGCTGCCATTTTCAGTGTGGCCAGCCCTCAGATTAACTAGGTTATTTCAACTTGACATCAAACTGCCCAGTGCTGAAGGGCTCAGCCAAAAATCTTGCATTCTGATGCTGCACTTTTCCAGAAATGTTTTTTTTTTTTAGAATCTGGTCTCACAACAGGAACCAGCCCTTGCATTACACAACGACACACAGGTGTCACTGGGTCACATCTCCCTCCAACTCCTTCCCAACCTTTTTCCCCCCAGGCCACTCAGGAAGGCAGCGGGTTCCTTTCTGCTGTGGTTTATAATTGCATTAGATAGCCCTCTAATGTGTATGTGCTGCAAATGCACTTCGCTGAGCCTCAGCAGTCACAGCAGCCTGGTCTCTATCCCCACCTCCTGCCAGCCAGACAGCAAGGGGAGACAGGGGCACGCAAATGGGGGGCAGCATAACCTTTTTTTATTAAACTGCATAAAAGGACCCTGGATCAGAAGAGACTTTCCTGACAGCGCCTGCAGGTGGAGAGATCGCTGCTGGCCTTTAGCATGCTGGAGATACTCTTCAAGGGGGTGGTCATTGTTTATTACTTTTGTATTTGTTACAGGCTTTACTTGGGTTGCCAGTGCACCTACCCACCTACCCAGATCGCTTGCTGATTGGGAGCCATTTACAACAGGGCTGCCTCAGAAACTGATTCCAAGTAACACAGGTGTTTTTTTCAGAAGGCCCTGGAAGCAGCCCAGGCCCTATGTCACAGAGATCCACACCAGCAGATGTCAGTGGGAAGCTGAGGCATGCACGGGCAAGGTGGGCACCAGACAGCTTTAGGCTACACTACTGGTGCAGGGGCAGCACAGGAGGAAGCTGATGGGCTGATGGCAGTGGTGGTGACAGGGAGGTGGCAGTGGAGGTGACGAGCACAAAGCACAGCAACAGGAACACATGGTCTTCAGGAAATATAAATAAAGGGGGGGAAAAAAGTCCAACTCTGTAAAAGAATCTGAAATTTTTGTTCAGTGAAGAAATCCTTTCTTTCAAACAGCATTTTTCCAGAGTATTTTGCCTTGGAAGCAGTTTTGTCCATAAGAAGAAGTTTACATTTTTAACCCCCTCACTCAACAGCAGGCTGCTGCTTGGCCTGGTCAATAGCTAGTGCTGCCCTGTTGTGTGAAATTCACTTTTCCCATATCTCTGAACTCAGCAGCTGAGTGTCAGTCCTGAGCACTAAGCCAGGCTGTTTTCCTTCTGCAGCATCAACCCATCAGTAGATGCACAATAGCTGCTCTCCTGATCAGAACAAGAATTGAAGTGTCCTCTGAGGTTGCAATGAATGTGGCTGTGCTGGTCACTTCGACCTTCTTCTGCCTTAAACAAAGTGGCATGCCAGAAGAAAAGAAACACCCTGAAGAGCCGGGAGTTGTTATATCCTAAGAAAATCCCTAACTATAGAAGCGATTACATCCGAGGAACGTTCTTTTCGACCTAACCCTTCCCCAGCAGTTCGCATTTGGGGTGCACCAGAAGGGCTCCAAGAGGGGCCGGGAGCCGGCTGGGGGCCGCGCTGGCACCGGACGCCGGCAGCAGAGGGAGCCCGGGGGCCGGCGGAGCCGACGGGACTGCTGCACCCCGTTTATGCTTTGCACATGTTTCCATATACCGCCTCCCGCAGCTTGCCTTTACGTGTGTGCACAGTTTTTTGTTTTTTATTTTATTTATTTATTTATTTATTTTCCAGGGGAAGATCTGTTTTGACTTGGCCACGATGTGGCGACAAGGATTTTCTATTATTTATTTTTTTTGAGCTCAGTGCCATCTGCTGAACGCCTCGCAGATATCCTCATCTGCTGCCTTATACCTGTGTCTATCCTAGCGTGGGAAAAATGTATGTTCCCTTCAGGCCCTCTCTCTCCTTTCCCACGCGGGCCACTTCCTGCTCCATCCACAGCACACATTTTTGACGGCAGCTGCTGACGTTTTTCAACTCTGTCTTTAATTATAGCTTTCAATGTTGTCATCCTTCTAATTTCCCAAACCATGAGTCTGACTCCAGAAAAGCTGTGAGATAGGCGCCTAAAAGCCATATAATATATTGGTTTCATCCGTTCTATTGTCTGGCGTGTAGGGGTTTTTGTCCATACTCCAAGTTTGTCTGGGACGTGTTGAAAGATGCTGCTTAGGTGAAGAGAAAAGGAGCAAAGGAGAGAAATGCTTCATGTTGTCAAGAATGCTCTCCCACTGCTCCTTGTAGATACCCCAGTCTCTGTCTCCCTGTCCAAGTTCAGCACCACAATCATAGACTCACAGAATGGCTTGAGTTGGAAGGGACCTTAAAGACCACCCAGTTCCAACTCCCTGCCATGGGCAGGGACACCTCCCACCAGACCAGTTTGCTCAAATCCCAATCCATCCTGGCCTTGAACAACTCCAGGGATGGGGCATCCACAGCTTCTCTGGGAAACCTGTTGCAGTGCCTCACCACCCTCTGAGTGAAGAATTTCCTCCTTATATCTAATCTAAACCTACCCTCTTTTAGATTAAAGCCATTTATCTTTTTACTACATTCCCAGACAGAGTCCCTCCCCAGCTTTCCTGTAGGTTCCTTTAGGTATAGGTTAGAATGCTATAAGGTCTCCCCAGAGACAGACTGCTATAACGTCTCCCCAGTGCTCCACCTGCCTCTGATGCCTCTGTTGACAGCCTTGCCCTGAGCATCAACAGCTAGAACACCTCCTCCCCCACACCTACCCCCTTCCCCTAAGAAGTAGTGCTGAAACTCTAATCATCTTCTACCAGCTTTAAGACAAGACATTATGGTACCATAGTTGGGAATACCCCTGTATAGATAACCTTGGAGGCTTACCTGAATTTCTGCATTTTTTCAGACAGGATTGCTTTCTGTACATTCGCCAACACTTGCAAGTTGGCTCAAAGGGTCACCCAGACAGACTTTCTGACATCCAGCCAAAAGCAAGTGGTGCTGCAGCACAGGACTATTGCTTGTGGAGGCCTGGGCAGAGGGCTGGCAAACAGAGAGAGCCATGATAGGGGAAACACGCAGCTCCAAGTTGTGCCCATGATGTAGGATGTGCTGCAGTGTGAGCCCAGGTCTCACCTCCCAACCCATTTGTTGTCCACTTGATGGCCATGGAAGTAGGGACTGAGACTTTTCCAGTGGGGAGGTGCCAAACACATTTCCCCCCTTCCTTATAGCCAATGCATCTTGCTCTCCCTCCCTCTCCTCTCAGGCAGTGGAGAAATCATCTTTGCTTGCCACGGGAAGGGATTTATCCAAGATATCAAAGCAAAGAAACGTAATACAGAATATAGGAAACATCCTCTATGGAGATGCTAACAATCTCTTGCTTTGTTTGTTTTGCCACATGGCAGGCATGTGGTCCATGAGGCTGTAGTCTGCAAAAATGCTGTATTTCACTGCTAATTTTCATGGTTTTTTTTTACATCTCACATGCTTTCTAGGATTTCTGTTAAAAGCCTAGCTAAGACTGGCTCATTATCATGTTCAAAATAATAATTAAAAAAAAAAAAAAAAAAAAAAAAGACTTAAATTTTCCCAAATATTTATTGTAGAGGTAAGCTTGCAAACCTGGATTTTAAAGGCTGTCAGACCCACTAGGGAAATAGCAGGAAACCCAGATATACTTCTTTCTCATCTCCATGTCTAAGTGAAGCAGGTTCAATCCTGACCTGTGGCACCCATGTTAGAAGCATAGAGTATGGGATTGTGTCTGTCTGTCTGACTGACTGTCCATTTGTCTGTCAGGTACAGACCAGCCCCAGTCTAGAATAAGCAGAGGCTGAGGATGCCACATCCTCCCTGTCTTCCCATCTCGCCCATGGATAGGGCTTTTGGCGGCTTAAGGCTGGCATTAACAGAAGGTTTAAAGCTTTGAGGGAGAAAGATGATCTGGCTGAAAATGCTCATGTGGTCTCCTCCTAAAACATCATCCCTGAAATGGGAGAGGAGGCTGCTTCTCTCCTTGCACCACTTGCATCTAAAATATCACAGCTGGCCCCAGACAGCTCTGCCAATGCCTGTCTCTGCCAGGGATTTGGTCCCAGATTTCAGCATAGTGCCTTAATTTGCCTGCAGCAAGCAATTAGGAGAAGTAGCCCAGCTCTGATTGTGACAGCAGCAGCAATTATTACCTGCAAGAATGAGCATCATGAAAAATGGGAAAAATGAACCCCAGAAACTGTGGCAAGACATGGCAGCCCACTTCAGACATGGATCATTAGCTTTTTTCTTGGGGAGGACCACTGTGACCATCCATGGTACAGCGTCCCTTACCACATCCATTTTTACCCTCTTATATTCCAGCTTTAACTTAGCCATCAGTTTGTCCTAGTACCAGCCAAGTCTTTCTCTTTGAATGGTGACTCTGGGACAGAAAGATATGTTGTAAAGACCCATTCACTAAAAAAAACAGCCATATCCTGGTTATTGGCCCCAACTCTGTGAGATGAGGGCAGCCTGGGAGACCTCACCTCTGTTCCCAGTGCCATCCTGGTTATCTGTCCACTGCAGTCTCCACTAGCTCTGAATTTCTCAGCTTTGAACTGAAATTGACTGAAAATGGCAAGAAGGAGTATATTCCAGCTGGACTGGTACCTGCAAGAGCTACCAAGTCACAGACAGAGTGATGAACCAAATACACACAGGGGATTAGGCTTTGATTTATAAAATTCATTGTCATTAAACAAATGAGTGAAAACAATTTCATACTTCTATTACAGGTCATGATGTGAGGGGTTCCATACTTCATTAATTTCACATAGCCTGTGGCTGCATGGGGTTTTTGCATGTTATTATTGGACAACACAAAGACGTGGTAGTGAGTGAGCTACCACTGTGCCAGAAGAGCTTCCTTGGAACAGAGAGCATCTCACCTGTCTGGCTGTGACAGGAAGAAAGCAGAGCCTGAGGCTGCAGGAGAGTTTTTCAGCTCCACCTGAGCATGGTGAAGCAGAGCTCATGTTACTAAACTTCCACATCTTCAGGCATAAGCAGCAGGAACCTAAGACGTCACAGGGCATTGGGTCTGAAAGAGGTGGCCAGCAAAGAAAAAGGACAGAAAACCTCTTGCTTGGCCAGAAATACATCTCTTAAAGAAAGGGTACAGAGTAGTCCTGTGCTAAGGGTTACTGTGGCTAGCCACGGTATTTCCAGCCAGGACTCAGAGATCTCTGCAGAGCAGAGTTTTGGCTCAGTGCAAGAAGGGTGGATGGATTTGACTCACCCAGTGACAATCCACACTTGTCTGCTTCAATCCCTGCATTCATTTGCAACGTGTGCAGCAGAGATAAGTGTATTGGGCAGAGAGCAATGGTACTGACATGAAGAGCTTATGAATTCTGACACACTGACTTATAAACTGTCACTGGCTTTAGAGGCGCAAATTGCACTTAGCCCCCCAGTTCACCAGTGCCAAGAGAAGGGGCCACCAGTGCTGGCAAGATCCAGGAAAGCCTCCATCCCTCCAGAACAGCAGGAGAGCAGGTGTCATATATGGGAAAGGTGCATGAAGACATAAGGAGTGGCGTGGCAGAAGTGGCAAATTTAGGCCTTACTGAGAGAAGTGGAAGTGAACAGAGACATTTACAAAGCATCTAGGTGAAGGAAGTGGCATGTGAGAATTAGGAAACATCAGGTACAGAGCAGGTTGTGAAAGGCTGCAGATACTGAGGGAAAAGCGCAAATTATAAGAAAAGCTGAAATATTGGAGCTACTTGAGACCATGAAAGCATCTTATTTTTGACACCAGCATCTCCATACTTGCTTCTTTTTGGGTGAGAGAAGAAGCTGCCCTGCTGCAAAGGGAAGCAGAGTTTTTGCAGGCCAGGCAGGACAGGGCAATAGAAGGTGCAAACTGTGTGACCTCCTCTTATCCACCATCATGTCCTGCACCTGCATTTGACAAGGGTACTTGGAAACCTGCTGGTTGACTTGTTAGTCCTTACAATACAACTGCTTTCCCCCAGGGATAACAATAACAGCAATGCTTTCATGAGGCCAGTTTCAGCTCTCTTACTGCCTGCCATAAGGCTGAGTGAAGACCATCTTCGTATGTTTCCATGAATTGTCCAGGAATAACTTTGCAGACAACTGTGCTGCAGGGTCCTGTGATCTCAAGGAGTAGGAGGGCCATGAAAGGCTGCTGGAGATGGTAACAGCTTCTGCGATGGGAGCTTAGTCTGCTTCTGCCTGAATGCCTTTGCTAAAGACTGGAGGGCATGCATAAAGTCTTGTAAAGTGTGCAGACAGCAGTCACTTCCAGGAAAACCCTGAGCAAAGAGGTGGAGAAGGCCTTACAGAATGAGAAAGACATTTCTTGTCATTGTAGTGGAAAATCCCTTCCTTGGGCACATGACTGTTAGCTCTCCCCAAATCCTTTTTTAAAGCTGGATCACACACTGACATACAGAGTAAAATAATGGCCTCAGAGTTGCTATTAGATAATTCTGATTGCTTTGCTGGAGTCTTCCAGTTCTTTTATGCCCAAATAATTTATCCCAGAACACACCACGTCAAGTAGGTAGTGGCTTCTCACAGAGCTGTAAGCAAACAATATGACAACTAGGCTGTAACTCTCCAAATAAAAATAATTTCAAATGTCTGATTACAATCTGACAAACAATCTACAGTCTTTTTAATTCTCCAACACCTTGGCTAAAGCCTCTTTTTTATTTTTTTATGTTAGGCTTTTGGAGCTTAAGGTTTTACCATTATTATAACTTTTATTAACTTATTATAAATTCCATTGTTTTCATATTTAAAGCAGGATAAACTGTTCAGTTAAAATAGCTGTGTTTTCTCTACCACTTACAGTGATGACTGTCTCTGGAGCGAGTTGACAATGTGTGTTGTTTTTACATTTCATTAAAGCAAAAGACCAAGAGACCCTCTCAAGGGAGTGAGCCTCCTCTCTACCATGCTTCTCAGGCTCATCACTTTTTATATAGGCAAAGTGGGAAATAAATAAATAAATAAATAAATAGAAATAAACTAATGAAATAAATAAAAACAGCAAAGAATGTTTTAAACATAATCCAATGAAGCTTTTGTTAAATGGCAAGCATGTCCCAATTTTTTTTACACCGCTATGTTACTTTTAATGTGTGTGGGTGTTTTTTTTAATGGTTTTGAGTCAACAGAGAATTATAAATTGAAGTCTATTGTTATCGTGTGCTAAAAAGACAGTCTTCCCACTGCAAAAAGGTCATAGTCTACACCAGAAAAGCAATGATGTGTATAAATAGATGTGTTCAACACAAAACAACAGCAGTTATTTAAATCAGCACAGAACACCAGTGATCACATATTAAATGTGTGAAGTCTGATTCACCTTTCATGTCCATGTTAAACAAGAACTTCTCAATAAAACTTCAACTTATTGCAAGGTTAGCAGCTATATTGGGCCTATGCTGTAAGGTTTCTGTAGAGGGGTGGGGATGAAGATTTTGGATCTACAGCCAGCTCAAAAAGGGATACACCCCTGGCCAGAGCTGAGCCAGCAGGCACAATGTTTGTTCCTCTGGGAAAGCAAATTTTAAAAAGGGGAAAAACTGCTGCATTACAGCAGTTGGGAGAGAGGGGTGAGAGCCAGCCCTGCAGCCCCCAGGTGAGTGCAGCAAGAGGGCATGAGGTGCTCCAGGCAGGCAGCAGCAATTCCCTTGCAGGCTGTGCAGGGAGAGGCCCCTGGTGGAGCAGGCTGTCCCCCTGCAGCCCATGGGTCCCACATGGAGCAGATCTCCACGCTGCAGCCCCCCCATGGGTGGAGGAGCCCCCGGTGGAGCAGGTGGATGTGGCCTGGAGGAGGCTGCGGCCCATGGAGAGCCCCCGCAGGAGCAGGCCCCGGGCCGGAGCTGCAGCCCGTGGAGAGGAGCCCACACAGGAGCAGGGGGTCTGGGGGGAGCTGCCGCCCACCCGTGGGGGACCCGTGCTGGAGCAGTTTGCTCCTGGGGGATGGACCCCGTGGGATGGAGCCGTGTGGGAGCAGTGCTTGAAGAGCTGCTGCCTGTGGGCAGCCCCCGCAGGCTCAGCTGGGGAAGGACGGCATCCATGGGAGGGACCCCACAGGGAGCAGGGGCAGAGAGAGACCATGGAGGAGCTGCAGTGACAATGTGCTATACACTGGCAGCAACCTCAATACATCATCCCTCTGTGCCACTCAGGGGGAGGAACAAAAACAGGGTGGGTAGAGGAAGGGTGGTTGTAGTTTGCTTAAAGCTCTACTGATATTTTTTGACAATAAATTAATTGTTTATGAGCTAAGTCTGTTTTGCCCGTGATGCTAATTGGCAAGAGATCTCCTTGTCCTTATCTCAACCCCTGAGTTCACAGAATCTCAGAATGTTAAGGACCCAAAGGTCCTTCCCTTCTACTCAGCACTGGTGAGGCCACCACACTTTGAGTACTGTGTCCAGTTCTGTACTCCACATTACAAGAGAGCCATGTAGTTATGTGATAGAGTATAACAATGGGCTACAAAGATGAAGGGCCTTGAGCACCTCTCCTTTAAGGAAAGGCTCAGAGAGTTGGGACTGTTGAGCCTAGAGAACAGAAGGAGCAAAGAAGATCCTATCAAAGTGTATAAATACCTGAAGGGAGGGTACAAAGACCTCCTTGCTGCTTGACCTGCAGGGAATAATGCATAATGCATCTTTGGATACCATTAGCTTTCTTAACAGCAAGGGCACATTGCTAACTCATGTTTATCTTGGTGTCCACAAGGAATCCTAGAGCTTTTTCTGTAGAAGTACACCACTAGTTACTGGCATCCAATTAGTCTTTGGACCATTGAGCACTACCCGCTGGGACTGGCCATTCTGCCAGTTTTTAATCCACTTAGTTTACCCATTCAGCCCATACTTACCAGCTTGTCTGTGATGATCGTATAGGGAACAGTGTCAAAGTCCAGTTAGAGAAACGATAAGGAATATCACCACCCTAACCAAGACTATTAGAGTGAGCCAAATTCAACTGCTGGCCGCTTTCTTTGACCCTTTGTTTGCACTCTTCTGCACAAACTATTGCATTTCTTGGCTGTTTCTGTTCACTGTGCTCTTAACTGTTTTTTCATCATACCTTCTCTTCCCTGTTCTACCGAAGACAAGGAGAGAGGGAGTGGTGTGTGGGCACCTGGTGCCCAGCCAAGGTCAATCCACCACACCAGTTTACAATATTTTATTTCCAAAAGTGTGTGTTCGTGCTGTTGCATGTGGAATAAAGGTCTGAGCATGTTGGCCAGCGGGTGTGTTACTTGTGGGATCAGCCAGTGTGTGTGTTGTTTAAAGGATGAAGATTACATTTATATTTATATGCATTGACATCTGTGGGTGTGTGTCTACGATATCTTCATTTAAGATTTAGGAAGCCAGTTGTGTGGAGGGAAAGGAAAGAGGATCAAAAGCTCAGTTCTGCAAAAGTGACACCAGAGCCTGTGGAAAAAATTTTAAAAAAGTAAAAATTAAAAAAAAAAAAAAAAAAAAAAAAGCAGAGAAGGACAGAGACCAATGCAATCGGTTTGAAGTGTTTATAGTCAGTTTTAGTGGGTGTGGAGTGGAATGAGGGCTTAAGCAAAGAAGGAATCCATGTAATTCTTTCTCCTGTATCAGGAAAAAGACCCTGTATTCAGCATCTTCAGCTCATCCTGTCCTACCAAAAACATTGATATCCAGTTTGCAGATGTCCAGACAACCATGCACTATAATCATGTAAAAGAGACACATCTCTGCATCTATTGCATCTCTGGTCAATCAGAAGCAAACACACTGGTGTTTCTTTCAAAGGCCAGCTTGGTATATTAGCTTTCCTCTTTTACATTGCATAGAACAAAGTGTCTCCACCATCTATCTCCTTTACCTGACATCAAGGTATTACTTGCAAAAGCCTCTTTGTGTCCTTCCTGAGCTCCACTGAGGCTTTCTAGGAACACATACAGTAAGTGTGTTGTTATTACTTATTTTAAGGTCCTAAAAGATCCTTTTGTTTTCCCAACAGAAATGTTCTGCGTGATCAGTCACCATCCTGAGGGTGTTTAAGGAAAGGCTGGACTTGGTGCTTAGGAACATGGTTTAGTGAGTGACATTGGTTGTAGGGGGGGGATAGTTAAACCAGATGATCTTGGGATGTTTTCCCAACCTTAGTGATTCTATGATGCTGACCTTATTCATGTATCAAATAAATCAAATTTATATATACAAATAAATCCTGATCTATTAAGATAACTCTGAGCAGCACCATGACAGTTGTATTGCCTGATTCCTCATTCAGCATGGAAACTAGAGTATTTGTATGATGTGGAAACTTCATGTGGGATTTCCTAGTCCTCATCAGCATGTTTCATCCTTGCTCAGACAGCCAGAGACTTCCTTTTGAACAGTTTTTGTCTTGCAATTCAGACAGGACTTGTGCATACCGTCAAATTTCACTTTGAAGAATGTGATGGGTAAGAGAATGAATCATAAAGCATCTGGGAAACTTGTCAGTTGGGCACTGACAAAAAGTAGCCTCTAGAAAAAGAAGTCTCTTCAGAAGAGGCAGTTTCTCCAAAAGAAAAATAAAGCATTTGGCATAAGAGGGTAAAACAAAACTTCCATCTACTTGAATGTCATACTAGAAGACGTTTTGGTCAAACAGATTTTTGAGTAGCTACATGTAATTCCAAGACAAGAGAGAGGTCAGATTACATGATCTAATGATTCTGCAATCCTGAAAGTCTGTGGATAAATACATGAAGAGGAGTCAGAGATATGGGATGTTTCAGCTGAATGACTCTGAAGTTGAAACTGCAAAGGATTCCTGCCTCCACTTTCTGTATTTGAAACATTTCAGTCAACAGGGCTGATGGTTTCTTTCCCACCAAATCATGTCACCTGGCTTTTACCAATGAATTCACTCTTTGGTTCATGTATGACACGCTAATGACAGACCACCTTTAAAACAGACATTTATGAGTCACCTGCCATTCAGCTGTGCTCTCCAAAACTGTACTTTGAAGACATAAGACACAGCCTTGAAGAAACGCTCTTAAAATCTCTGATCATTTCCCCTGATGCTATCATTCTAGAGCAGTCTGAAAACACTGAAAATTCCTGGAACAGCACAGCTTGATTTAACCACAGCAAGCATACACCTCCATGTCTCAGAGCAGTTTTATTTTGCTTCAGGCTGAGAACTTTGACCGGTAACTCTGGAAGCACAAGGCAGGCCTCAGCGCAATATGCCTTGCTTCCCACTGCTGCCTCTGCTGCCTGCTGAGCTGGAAAGCTT